>NC_051217.1:22422415-22649915 GCF_015220715.1 Pygocentrus nattereri | reverse complement strand
AGCACAATGCATTCAGATTTCGACCAAATCAAACTGCTTTCAACTAATAGCGATATCTCACCCAGTCACTCCTTAATCAACTTTGAATTGATTTGAAATTTGATGAATTGTCTTTTCATAATAAATCAATCAGCATGGAAAGACCATGAAAGACCACCCCCTCTTCATTTTCCCTCTCAAGAAGAATTAGTTCTTAATGGCTTTCCTTATTAAAGTAAAGGACAAATGAAAAATGACCATTCTGAAATACGAAAATTCTCTGATACAAAGGAGCACAGAAAGCTAACTGATGCTTCTTCTGTGCTGCTTCTCAGTCAGTGTCTATGTTATTTCATGTAGAGTTGGCTACTGTGATGAATTCTGAATATTGTAATATCATGTCTGAAGTATATCCATTCATCCATTCATGGCCAGTGGTTTTGCCTTCTATTATTTTGACGTACATTGTATGACTGCTTTATTAGTAACCTCACAAAGGTTGACCTTCCCTTTGATATATAGAGGGAACTAGATGGCTGATGACGTCAATATATGCACAGTGAAGTGAAGCCAGTGGGCTCCACATTGGCCTTTCAGTGTTGTAAGATCAGTACTCATCTATGGATGAGATGTTAATATATTCCTAAATAATACAGATTTAACAAAAATGCTGAGGTGTTCCTGTGATTTTTTTGCATTCTTAATTCATATGATTTAATTTGTTGTCGGCCCACCCTTTGCAGCTATAACAGCTTCCACTCTTCTGGGAAGGCTTTCCACAAGGGTTAGGAGTGTGTTTATGGGAATTTTTGACCGTTCTTCCTGAAGCGCATTTGTGAGGTCAGACACTGATGTTGAGTTAAGAGTTCCTTTCACTGGAACTAAGGGGCCGAGCCCAACTCCTGAAAAACAACCCCACACCACAATCCCCCCTCCACCAAACTACACTCGGCACAATACAGTCAGACAGTACCGTTCTCCTGTCAACCGCCAAACCCAGACTCATCCATCGGATTGCCAGACGGAGAAGCGTGGTTGGTCACTCAATAGAACGTGTCTCCACTGCTCTAGTGGTGGTGCTTTACACCACTGCATTCCATGCCTTGCAATTCACTTGGTGATGTAAGGCTTGGATGCCGCTGCTCGGCCATAGAAACCCATTCCATGAAGCTCTCTATGCTGTTCTTGAGCTGATCTGAAGGCTACATGAAGTTTGGAGGTCTGTAGCGATAGACTCTGCAGAAAGTCAGTGACCTCTGTGCACTATGCGCCTCAGCATCCAGCCGACCCCACTCTGTCATTTTACATAGTTGCTGTCATTCCTAATCGCTTCCATTTTGTTATAATCCCACTGACAGTTGACTGTGGAATATTTAGTAGTGAGGAAATTTCACGACTGGACTTGTTTCACAGGTGGCGTCCAATCACGGTCGCACGCTGGAATTCACTGAGCTCCTGAGAGCGACCCATTCTTTCACTAATGTCTGTAGAAGCAGTCTGCAGGCCTAGGGGCTTGGCTTTATACACCTGTGGCCATGGAAGTGATTGGAACACCTGAATTCAATTATTTTGGATGAGTGAGTGAATACTTTTGGAAATATAGTGTAACTTCAGGTATCTGTGTATTTTGGGAGCAATATTTTATTGGGTTTCGGGTTTTACAGATATGCATATTTTCACATTTCCACCACAGGGGTCCATTCCCCACATTGCCTTTTAGGGCTGAGCCCGGCCCACCAGATGCTCGCTGAGGAACACTACCCCCCAAGCCTGCCAGGGCTAGGTCCTAGTAACCCTCTCCCTGGGAGGGCACATGGTCACTATCCTTGCACTTCTGTTTTCTGGCCACATCATTAGGAACACCAACCTTGTACATACACTCACTGGATGGAAGTACAAGTACAACTATTGTGGATGCCCCCACACAAGTCAGCCATCCCACTGACCTACACAGTCCAAAAAGGGTCCCTGGGGTGCAGAGAATATAGTGTATATATGAATTTGGTTTTGTTTAGCTGCTTCTCCACTGACCACCTTGGCAGATAGCTCAGATAGCTACCAGGCTAAGAGGCTCCATTAATAGCACTGAGATTTCATTAAAAAAGCCAAATAAAGTAAACAAGACATAACTTGAGTATCTTTAAATGTCCTCTTTATGCAGAGCTATTATAAGTGGTTTTAAGTCTAGTGTGAAGCAATGAAAGTGCCCCTCAGTTAGCTTGGTGCTAATGTTATGTAAAGATTCCCATAGAGACGCTAACTAAAATTAAGATTATTGGAATGTTAAATTTATTTTTTTAAAGGACAAATGTATCTGTGAAAAAGTATTTGCCCCTTCACTGTTGTCTCTATGGTTGCATATTTTTACACTTGAATGATTCAGATCATCACACTACTCGTAATAATAGACAAATTAAATAATGTTTTCATTTTTTTGAAGGAAAACACTGTTCAGCCCTACTTGGCCCTGTGTGAAAAAGTAACTGCCCCCTTAGCTACTCAATCAACCGGTTACTTACATTCTACTGATTATTGGGTTCAATTTCACCAGCCACACCCAGACATGATGACTGCCAGACTTGCAGAATCTAAACACCACTTAACCCTTTACTGGATAATGTTGCCTCAGGGCAACAAACCCACATTCATCAGATTACAATGGCAAGTTACATATTTACCAAAAATAAAAGAGTTATATGGGGTGTAAAAGTTTTAATAATCAAATAAAATGGTTTTACTTGGTTGTCCTACCATTTAGTGGCCATTATACACTGCTCAATAAAAAATAAAGGGAAGACTTAAACAACACAATATAACTCCAAGTAAATCAAACTTCTGTGAAATCAAACTGTCCACTTAGGAAGCAACACTGACTGACAATCGATTTCACAGCTGTTGTGCAAATGGAATAGACAACAGGTGGACATTATTGGCAATTAGCAAGACACACTCAGTAAAGGAGTGGTTCTGCAGGTGGGGACCACAGACCACTTCTCAGTACCTTTCTGCTTTCTGGCTGATGTTTTGGTCAGTTTTGAATGTTGGTGGTGCTTTCACACTCGTGGTAGCATGAGACGGACTCTGCAACCCACACAAGTGGCTCAGGTAGTGCAACTCATCCAGGATGGCACATCACTGCGAGCTGTAGCAAGAAGGTTTGCTGGGTCTGTCAGCGCAGTGTCCAGAGGCTGGAGGCGCTACCAGGAGACAGGCCAGTACACCAGGAGACGTGGAGGAGGCCGTAGGAGGGCAACAACCCAGCAGCAGGACCGCTACCTCTGCCTTTGTGCAAGGAGGAACAGGCACTGCCAGAGCCCTGCAAAATGACCTCCAGCAGGCCACAAATGTGCATGTGTCTGCACAAACGGTTAGAAACCGACTCCATGACGATGGTATGAGGGCCCGATGTCCACAGATGGGGGTTGTGCTCACAGCCCAACACCGTGCAGGACGCTTGCCATTTGCCAGAGAACACCAGGACTGGCAAATTCGCCACTGGCACCCTGTGCTCTTCACAGATGAAAGTAGGTTCACACTGAGCACATGTGACAGACGTGACAGAGTCTGGAGACGCCGTGGAGAGCGATCTGCTGCCTGCAACATCCTTCAGCATGACCGGTTTGGCAGTGGGTCAGTAATGGTGTGGGGTGGCATTTCTTTGGAGGGCCGCACAGCCCTCCATGTGCTCCCCAGAGGTAGCCTGACTGCCATTAGGTACAGAGATGAAATCCTCAGACCCCTTGTGAGACCATATGCTGGTGCTGTTGGCCCTGGGTTCCTCCTAATGCAGGACAATGCTAGACCTCATGTGGCTGGAGTGTGTCAGCAGTTCCTACAAGATGAAGGCATTGAAGCTATGGACTGGCCCGCCCGTTCCCCAGACCTGAATCCGATTGAGCACATCTGGGACATCATGTCTCGCTACATCCACCAACACCACGTTGCACCACAGACTGTCCAGGAGTTGGCGGATGCTTTCGTCCAGGTCTGGGAGGAGATCCCTCAGGAGACCATCCGTCACATCATCAGGAGCATGCCCAGGCATTGTAGGGAGGTCATACAGGCACATGGAGGCCACACACAGTCCTGAGCCTCATTTTGACTTGTTTTAAGGACATCACATCAAAGTTGGATCAGCCTGTAGTGTGTTTTTTCCACTTTAATTTTGTGTGTGACTCCAAATCCAGGCCTCCATTGGTTAATAAATTTGATTTCCATTGATGATTTTTGTGATTTTGTTGTCAGCACATTCAACTCTGTACAGAACAAAGTATTCAATGAGAATATTTCATTCATTCAGATCTAGGATGTGTTATTTGAGTGTTCCCTTTATTTTTTTGAGCAGTGTATATTTACCAAGTAAAAGAATTTTATTTATTTGAAGAATGTGAGTTTGTTACCCTAAGGCAACTTTATGCATTAGAAGGTAAAATAGAATCTGTCTGTCGATGTGAAGCAGACTAAAAGGTCTCAAAAAGAAATACATGATGCCACTCCAGTGAACCACAGTGAGAACCATTCAGAAAACCTGAAACAGTGGTCAATCTTCCCAGGAGTGGCCAGCCTATGAAAATTTAACCAAGATTACACTGACAACTCATCCAACTGGTCACAGAAGAACCCAGACAAACATCTAAAGATCTGCAGGCCTCACTTGCCTCAGTTAAGCTTAATGTACATTATTCCACTGGGAGAGTTTGCAAGGCTCAAAGCACTGCTGACCAAAAAGAACACAAAGGCTTAAAAGCTTCAATAAGCTTAAACTAGGCTATTGTTAAGACCTTCCAGCAGGACAATGATCCAAAGCATGCCTCAAAATCAACACAAAAATGGTTCACTGACCACAGAATCAACGTTCTGCCATGGCCTCCGCATATAAAACCTGTGGGATGAGCTGAAGTGGAGAGTCCACAGTGTGGACATTGGAATCTGAAGGATCTGGGGAGGTTCTGTATGGAGGAATGGTTTCAGATCCTGTGTCATGCGTTCTCCAGTCTCATAGTCTTATAGGAGAGACTCAGGGTGGTTATCTTTACAAGGAAACACTGCAAGAATTATTAAATGATGGGTGCAAAAATGATCTAATAAGAGTTAATGTTTTTTTTTTTTCACAATCACTGCAAAAATATTTTTTTTATTAACATTTTGAAGATGAAAAGGATAAGAAATAAAAATTGTGTTTGTAGATGCATATGTACTACATATATATTACATTTCTGTGGGTCCAATCATCACAACATTTGGACCCAAGACAAAGAGTAATTGGCTTTTTCAGAATATGGCACAAAATGAAAAACATTAAAACTGAGATACAAGATTTTGACCCGATGCTGACAATATATATATATATATATATATATATGCTGTATATATCATGTTCTTGCCCATATTGTTCTACCCCCGTCCTTTGCATTCTTTTTGTTGTGTATTGTGTCACCACATGGCACAGCTGGGACTCAAACCTCAGCCTCAGTGCTGCTGAGCAGTTCTTTTAACAGGCCTGCTCTCATTTCTTATTAAAAAAAGCAAAATGCAACAGAATTCCCTGACATTTGCAGAAATTAGCATAGTCTACCTGGAGTTCCACTCACTCCGCAGCAGGTGTTAGAACAGCAGAGGAATATCCGAGCGGCCGGCACAGAAAGCCGGCGGCAGATGAGCGGATTGAGCTAAAGCAGATGGGTGACAGCAGCGAGGCTGGAGTACGAAAGTTATGCACTTAAACATCACCGCTAAACTTTTTTTTGATTTAGCGGAAGCGGCCGGGCCTTTTGCTTCGCTTGTTATCTGTCCACTCCTTATGTCCGTCCTACAAAAGAGCAGAAGAGCGGATAAAAAGGTCCAATATTGCCGGTGAAACCCTTTTTTTGAGGGATGTTTTAAACGCAAACCTGGATAATACATCATCCCAAAACCCATTTTCACTGGCCCGATAAATCCGCAGGGGCATTTCACACTGAGGGGGACCACCGGGGAGAGAGAGAGAGAGGGGGGGGGGGGGGGGTGGCGAGAGAGCAAGGAGAGAAAGAAAAGAAGGGGATAACAAGAAAAATGAGGAAAGCGAAAGAGATAAAGGGACAGTAAATGAAAAAGGAAAAGAAAAGAGGAATTACAAGGTGGGGAAGACAAAAGGAAGGTTAGAAAGAGAGAGAAAGAGGAAACAGAGGATGAGAAAGATAGAGAGAAAGAAAACAAAGGGAAAGAAAGAGAGAAAAACAGTAAAGTGGGAAAGAGGAAACATATATATAATATAAAAACAACAGATCAAAAAGATGATGAGAGAAAGAGAGAGAAAGGTACAGACGAAAAACCAGGAGAGAAGGAGGAAAGCTTGAGTGAGGAAAGAAAGGGACAGAGAGGGACAGGAGAGGAAAGAGGGCGAGAGGAAAATAAATACAGAAAAGGAGAGAGAAAGCAGGAAAAAGAAAGACAAAAAGGGAAAAGAAAGGCTGACAAAGAGAAAAAGCTGATAAGAATGACAAAAAGAGAGGGGGAAAGAGAGACAGAACAAAAGAGAGATACAGAGAGAAAGATGAGGTAGAAAAAAGGAAATGAAACATGGAAAGACAGACAGCAAAGAAAGATGCAGAGGGAAAAGACAGAATAGGAGAGAGCGGAAGAGGAAATAAGAGGAGAGAAAGACAGAGAGATGAAAAGTGAATGAGAGAGAAAGAGAAACATAAAGTGAGATACAGAAAAGAAAGAGAGGAGTAGGACAGCTAGATTGAGTAAAACAGAGAGAAAAGGAAGTGAAAGAGAGGGAAAAGGGAGGAAAGAGGAAATGGGAGAAAAGAAGAGAGAAAAAGATGTGAAGATTGAGAAAGACAGAGAAATAAAAGAAATAGAGAAGGAAAAGAAAGAACATGAGAGAGAGAGAGAGAGAGAGATGTGAGGCTAAGCTTAAACCTGACTCGCTCGTTTTTTGTTCCCTCTCAATGAGCATTTCTCGCCTTCAAGCTGACCTAAATCTCTCTGAAACACCTCACTGTCAACACCTGAATCACCGACCCGCAGCACAGCATCTCTTCCTCTCTTTCGCTGCCCTGAATAGATTTCGCCTTTTCATACGCCGAGGCGCTCCTGCGCTGAGGCCTGTAATACGCAGAATCAAACCTTTTTTTTTACTCTCTTCAGCTCGGTTTGATTTTCCTGTTTGAACAAGCTGCCGGCGTATGATCGTTTGCTGAAAGTGCAGATTTACAGCTCTTGGTGGAAGATCAGATATTCAGTATAGATCTAATCAGATCAGTATTCGCTCTGCTTTTGTAAATGAAACGATACAGACAATTGAACACATTGGCAGTATTTGTAAAGTTAGTTTAGTCCAGCGGTCACAACCCAAATGTTAAGAAGAGCCATTTTGTCCTTTCAACAAAAATCACACCACTTTGGGAGCCAAAACTCTTTATATCCATTTTACCATCTTGGCTGCAAGTATGTCTCAGTGTGTGCTGATGTGCTAGTATAGACTAAAATATATAATATAAACAAAATCACAGACTCACTTTGCTCTGCTTTAAGCTTCAGCTCAGCTGCAGCTGCTTTTCTCGCATCTCCAGCAGGAAACTTTTCCTCAAATATAGAGCAGTTTCTTGTAAAATGGCTCTCATTGTTTGATTTTTCACGGGGCTGAAGTTACTTCTCATTTTCCAGCTTCTTGTTCAAACTTTCCAGTTTCACCTTAAATATTCTCTAAGAATGCCAGAATGTAACTATGGCACCATTTAAGGTGGAATGGGAAAATTTGATAAAGAAACTGGCGATTGAGAAACTGACTTCAGCTTCATGACTTTTTAATGTTTGACAGTTTCTTGTTGCAGATTAAACGGATCAGGAAACCAGCTGGAGTGATAATAAATGCAAATAAGTCCATTTGTATGCATTGCTGTGTGACCAGCAGTCTTCAGGGTTGGTTGATTAGCTGATATACATTAACGTCAGTGTTTAAGACCATTTATTGTTAAATTGTGTTGAAGGATTGGCAGAGCTTTATTTTATTGTAAAGGAGGATTATTTTATTTTACCTATGAATCTAATTCTGCTGTGGAGTCACAACTTGGCAGTGAAAGAGCCACATGCAGCTCCAGAGCCACATGTTGCCAACCCCTGGTTTAGTGGATCTCCATGTTGCACACTCTTTGTATAATGTGTACATTCTGTTCAAAACAAATTTGCATGTAAATCACGTATGAACATTTAGAGTTTAGGCTGTGTGATTTTGGTCACTCACTCACTCAGATTTGTTGGCGGTGGAGCGGGGGGTGCTGACATCTCAGGGGGCCCTTGTGACTCTTATGTGGGAGGCAATAGATAGACCTGCTGGACTCTTACACTCTAAACTGTAATCAGTCATCCTAACAAAGCTAACATGTCTGTGTGTTTGCTTGCCAAGTTGAACAGCTGCCCATCCTGTGTGGTCTGATGCTGTTGCTTCATGTGCCTTGATCAGGTGCCCCCTGCTCACCCACCTTCTGGACCAGTTTGACCACCATGGAGCTTCCTGCTGACCAATGCAGTGCAGTTAAGCCTCAACTGCATGAAACTGACCCTGCCGATCATACTGCTGCTTAAATAGTACTGCAGACTCAAACTATTTAATCATAGACATTGTTTTTTGCATCAAAACTGTACACACTGGATGCAACACTGCATATTTTGCCATATTTTATAAAAAATATAAATATTGACAGAAAAAAAATACCTCAAAAACATATCTTTTGCTCCTCATTAAATGGGCTAATTGTGTTATTGTACAGGATGCTTTCCACTTTAGAAAAGTGCAAGAAGAAATTCTCCACCTCATTTCAGAAGATAAAACTTTGCAAGTGCATTGGTTACAAAGTTAAAAGTAATTTTGGAGATGCAGCTCCACACTAAACCAAGCACAAAACAATTGGGCTGAATGTCTTTAAGTGCAAAGAAGGTCCAATTCTTTGTTCCTCACAGAGCAGACAAGTGGTGACAGTGGACTACTGTGGACAATTGAAAGCAGTGTGAAAAACTTCAGCTTCATTCAGAAGCTGAAATGCTGAGTTTTTCTGCATTTTACTTGGTGCTTATTTGTAGCTCATCTTGAGCTGTTTTCCCTTTACAGCTTTTAGTGGCTGGAAAACTGCTGCAACCTCCAACTGGTGGTTGGTTAGTGTAGTGGTTAACACTTCTGCCTTCTACGCTGTAGACTGGGGTTCAATCCCCCACCTGGGTCAGCACCCTACACTATACCAATAAGAGTCCTTGGGCAAGACTCCTAACACCACCTTCGCCTCCCTGTGTAAAATGATCAAAATGTAAGCCGCTCTGGATAAGAGCGTCAGCCAAATGCCGTAAATGCTCCATCGTCTTGGTTGTAGAGCAAGAGGTGACCATGTCAGTAGTTTTGGCATGCGGGATACCATCAGTTATACATGTGTTTGAATTAATAAGGTAAATAAATAAATAAATAAAACTTATACATTATGTCATAATAGATCGATAAACTGCTCACAGCTGTCGCTGATGTTCATGAATGTAACTAACAGTAGTCACAGGTTTTCACTTGTAATAGTGACTGATTTTCATAGATCTAGTTTTTATTGGTAGTCTGATAGGTCATCGGTTATCATAGGTTAATATAAATACTTCTGTCCAACTAAAGGCTGCTTACTTTTTTACTTTTCTCTATATTCAGTGTTACATTCCCCTCAGATGTAGCTAGGGGTGGAGAGGAAATAACATGGCATGTGATCGGAGATGGAAAGGAAGGACACAAGTACACAGTAGTTGCGTTTTCAGTCAATGCTTTACTTTGCTTCCCACTTGCAAAAGTGTGTGATACAAGAATAATATTTACATGGAAAGAGGCCAGATACAATAAGCTGAGCTGAGAATGAGTATAGGTTAAAAGAAAAGGAGTTGACTAATCACTGGTTATGTGTTACGCTGAACAAGCACAGAAATCTTAAAAACGAAAGTTGGTTTAATTAGAGAACACTTGGGAGAAAGGACAGAGTCAGGGTGAATCCAAAATCAGAAACCAAAAACAGGCAAAAAGGAAAAAAAAAAGCAAAAAACACACACACACACACACACACACACACACACACACACACACACACGTAAGCAACCAGAGCAAAAGGGCAGATCCAAAAGAGTAATAGTCGAAAAACAGGCAATGGGTCCAGTCCTGACATCAGAAGAGAACCGCTCAGTAAACCAGTAGAGTGGCAATACCTCTCAATGAGAACAAACCAGGATTACTAATGCACAGGTGTGTTGCATTAGTAATCAGGTGACTGTGAAAGGGGCAGAGGCCTGTGTTTGGCAGAAGGGGTGACGTCATGATGACAGGAATTCTGAAAAATGGAGTCCTGGACCAGCCTCAAAGGTGGATGGAGGACGGTACCAAAGAAATGAAACAAACAAACCAAAAATCTAATCTGCCTAGCCAAGTCTAATCCTCACCAAAAGACAGCGGGTGGCACTCGCCCCTTACCTGATGTGTTTAATCAAGCTGACAACTATTGTGTATGTATAAGTGTGCCCAACTTGCCTGGGTGAGAGAATATTGAGAGAAAGAGAGCTAGAGAGGGAGCACAGGAGATTATCATCACTGACATCACAGCTAAAGTAGCACAGCCATTATTGCCAACACCACAAGTCTCATGCACACTATATGCTCCCACACGTGACTCCTCTGAGTCCGCACCCCTCATCGGACAGCAGCCATCTTGATTGGTGGAGAGAAGAGCACAGCCAAGCACTCGATACGTCCACATTGGTCCATTGCATGCACACCTGTACAGCGATCTGGTTGGGTGAAATGGGGAGAGAGAGACAGAGAGTGTAATGCAAGGGAGTGATAAGGAGGCGGATGTATATGTGGAGAAAATCAATGGGGAGCAACAGACACAGGAGGAACAGGACATCCATGGGGAGCAACAGACACAGTCACAGGCGAGACGGGTGGGAACAAAGGGGTAGCAATGTCCACGGAGGCAGGCAGGCCTGCAGCGATTTCCATGGAGCCCAGAGGCGCAGCGACTGGGTGGGTGTGGCCACGGGAACTGGCGTGCCACGGGGTGTGGCCACGGAATCAGGAACTTGGGCGACATCTACAAAGCCAGGAAATGGAACAGGCTGAGTGGCATCCACAATGCCAGGAACGGACTATGGCAACAACCTGGAGGGACAAACAGAAACCGAACCCACTCGGCCACTCCCAAGGCTCACCCGAGCTATGGGAAGCTTGCAGTACCACTTGAGAATGAGCTGAGTACCGCATAAAGGGTTTTCTGCATGTTCTGTCCATCTCACTTCGATCCTCCCTGTGGCATTGCTCAAGACGGGTGGACCCTAGGCGCTTACCTGAGCTCTCGTCATCATGATACAAGACGGGATGGTCCTTCACCTTTTTATGGGAACAATGAGATGCTCATGTACCCTGAGCACCAGGGGATTTGCTGTCTCTGGTTTGGTGGCCTTGGGACATGGGTAACTCGGACTGTGTAGAAACAGCCGGAGTTTTCTCCCAACGGAACAGCCACAAACCAGAATCTTGCTTTCTTGCTGCAACCTTTGGGGTCTGGTCTTTCTGTAACGAGAGTGAACGATAAGGAGGCAGATGCATGTGTGGAGAAAAGCGAGATTTATTGAGGGCAAAACCAGAGTCATGGTCAAGACGATCCAGGGTCAGAGTGCCAACACAGAGAGCAGGAGGGACAGATATAATGAAATAAACACACAGAACACAGACATCCAAACACTGCATAACGTTAAACATCAAACAATTCAAACAGTACAAACAATACATCAAACAATACAAATACCAGCCAACACACAGGGGAAAACAGAAGGCTTAAATACAACAAGGATAATGGCTAACAAGGCACAGGAGGAAAACAGGCAGCTACAATCAGGGGGAGGGTCTGAAAACAAGGGGGCAGGACCAGGAAGAAACAAAACACGAGCACATGGACAGGACTGGGAGGGGCCAATCATGACAGAGAGAAAAGAAAAAAAAAGAAAAAGGTGAAAAAACAGAACATACATGCTTCGCAGGGATGTAACATTCAGTATTTTATATTAACTCAAAATTCTTATTCTTTAGTCTCTGTTATTCTTGCATTATTGTTTTGCTATCCAGTTTGGACCAAAAGGAGGATGAGTTCACCTTTTGAGTCTTGGTTCTTCCCAAGTCTTCTCCCTCTTGCTCTTCGGGATTTTCTGTTGCCACTGTCGCTTTAAGCTTGCGCATTGGAGCTTTGACCAGGATTTTATTTGTGGCAACGGCTGTTGTAAAAACTACTATATAAATAAACTCATAAATATATAAAGACTCAACTTGATCAAGATTACTGCCAAATTTGATGTGACTGGCAGAAACGCAAATGCTTATTTTTGAAATGGACTTTGGTGCTGAGATGAGCGGATTAGACACTGACTCTAAAGCATAAAAATAGCAAAATGTATATAAGTAACATTAATTTACAATAATAGCACTTGGCTGTCATATATTCACACTTTTAGAGGGTTTCCCTCTAGTACTACACCACATCTTCTTCATAGAGATTCTGATCAAAGCCCCTTGTTGTCTTATCTTAGGGTTTTCTCAGGGGACTAAATCAGGAGGAATCCATGTCACTTTGGCGTCAGTGTCGGCTGTAATCAGTATCAATGTTGCATTCCTTGAACCGTTTATGTCTACTTGGGCTGGGTAACTGTGCTTTATCAGTTAGATCAAGTCAGGAAGGTTTCATGGTCTTCAGTATAAAGGAATGAGATGCAATGTAAATTTTTACATTTCTAGTGGAGTCCCTCAGGGTTCAGTTCTAGGGCCTTTGCTTTCTTTTTACTTCCAGGTAATGTTAGCAAGACATCAATTTTCATGGTTTACCTTCCCTTTGAAAAACGAGACTATGTGAACAGGCTAAGAAACCATGTGTCAGATATTTCTCATTTGATGTTTCTGAAAAAAAACAAACAAACAAAAAAAAAACACTGATATACTGTTCCACTCATATCACTCCCATTTCATAAGACCTGCACTGGCTGCCTGCATGGTTTTGAATTGATTTTAAACTTTTTAAACACATTTTTAAAGCTCTAAATGGTTTTACAGCTCCTGCGTACCTCACAGACTGTCTGTCTATGTTCTAACATCAATGATCTGCAAATATCGACCTTCTGCAAACACCTTCTGAAAAAGAAACAGAAAATGTGGAGAGACTCTTGTGTTTACACTACTTCTAAACTGTGGACCTCAGTTCACATTTTATTAGACCGTCAAGCTCAGTGCTTTACTTCAGCTTTTAATCTTTAATTTTAATCTATGACAGAAAAAAAGTGTTTTATAATATTTTACTTTCTGTTAAACTTTGTCAAGTGCCTGCAAATGTAACATGACAGAAACAGCCAGAAGCTCTTGGTATAAAACAAGAAATGAGGCTTTTCAGGTAAAGGGTTTGACAAGAATTGTCGTCGGTAAACAGACGTAGGTCAAAGCCAGCAAGACAGAAAAGGAAAAACATGACAAGGAAGTAATCAGGCAACTGCATCCAGAAAAAGAATGGCAAAAAGGCAAAATCTGAAAGTCTAAAAACACGGTCAAGATCACAAAAAGACAAAATACCTCAGTAGTTCAGTAGGTCTGCTAGGAGAACCAATACCCCACAAAGAACCTAGTCTGACAAACAGAGCAGGTGAAATAGATCGATAGCTAGTTGATTGAGACATGTGACTGGTGGATTGCGGAGGTTCTACAGTCACATGGTCTCTCAGGGGGGTGCTGGGAAATGGAGCCAGAGGGATGTGTGACAGCTGCCCCCATTGTATATATATATATATATATATATATATATATATATATATATATATATATATACATACACACACACACACACACACACACACACACACACGCTCACATAGTAGGTCACATATTGCAACATGCTTCATTTGTATTTGTATCTATAACTTGGTTTGTCATTAGAAAAAACCCACATTAAGAATTTTGATTAATACTAGAATTTTACAAAGTGCAATTTTTAAGTTAATTTTTAAACAAAAACTTGTGGTAAATTTTATTGCATGACTGAAGCCTGGACAGGCACTTTTGGTCTTACTCTTTGAAGTAAGCTGAAATGTTCTACTGTTTGTCAGTGACTGGTTGAGTGTAATGCTGAATTCTTATTTGGCAGTTAAAATGGTTTATTCCAGTAAGTTTGACTGACTCTCTGTTCGGGTCTATAAAGGCTATTGTGTATTAAGAATCAGTGTTATAATACAATACTCAGTGTTATAATAGCGGTCTTCCTGGTCGCTGAGATACTGATGGACTCCCTCATTGACTCACAGTGTCTGAACATGTTTCTCAGTACAGACTGGACCATGGGGACAAATTCAGGACAGATCCATCACGCTTAGCTGCAATCTATGGAGTCAGCTTTGCCCATTATCAGTACAGATGCTGCCGTCCATGAACTGTCTGTAGCGCTTTCTGTAGCACTTTCTATGAAAACCTGACTGTGATCATCTATAAACATTCAAAACACTTTATAATGCTTTCATGAGGCATTACAAACATGGCTATAAGTACTTAGAACAATGAATTTCGCTTTATAGCCATGTTTATTATGCAGATGATTCATTAAAATAATGCATTACAAGTACATTGTTTAAAAAGATGGTTCTTCAAGCGCTCTTTGGTAAAGACAATAGTTTGATATAGAACCAAGCATGCTTGAAGAACCACTGGGGAAATGGTTCTTCAGATTGTTGAGGAATGTGTTGTATAGGATTCTGTATAGATTCATATAGGATTCATATATCCTTTATGGGTTCTGCTATTGTTATGATGTCAAGTTTGTAGTGGTAGAAATCAGTAAAGTGCAATAAAAGACTTTTTCAAAAAGGTTCTATATAGAATCTTATACAACACATTCTGAAGAACTATTTCACCATTTAAGGAAGTCTTTAAGCACACAAGTGGTTCTTTAAGTGTTCATAGTTTTTTATGGAACCATGGTCTTCACTAAAGAAACCTTGAACCATCTCTTGTAAGAGTGGTAGTGTTCATAATACATAATATTTTCAGTACCAAAATCAGACTCAGCTTTCAGGGAGCATTATGGCTAACAAACCTGTCCACTCAGAGAGGGAGAGTGTTATTGTGAAATAACAACATCGCAGCTGTGATTTGGTCGCAGGTACGAGCTGAACATAACACACAACCTTGGGTGTTTGACTGCTTTTTTAAAGAGTTAAATAAATAAAGTAATAAATTAATAAACTGGGCTGTGAACGCAGCGTTTAATATGTTTTAATGTTCAGTTCTTTCCACCAAATTATAGTTCCTTAACAAGCAGATTGATGTAGCAACAAAGTAACGAGCTCCACCCACTCACTGCTCAGCCGGCAGTTTGTTCTCTAGCTCCTTACATTAAAGTCCCAAACTGTCATCACCACTGAGCAGCTATTAAACAACCTGGAATCAGCCAGAAATGAACCCAGTACCATTCGCCAAAGGTGTAGTTTCATCTTCAGAGTCTGACCAAATCAGACTGAGCCATGAAACTGACCCAATATCAGGTTCAGCTCAGTTTGGTCAGCTTTTCCCAGATCAGTATTAATGTTGTTTTGTTCCAGGCAGTCTGTAAAGCTTCTTACAGCCTGTTTAGTTTGGTAAATGGTATTGGGTTCATTTCTGACTGATTCCATGTTGTTTAGCTGTTCTTCTGTCTCAGCTGCCAACTGAAAAACTGCTCAGTGGTGACTACAGTTCCGGAATTTAGTGTCGGCTCATCTTTAGAGTCTGACAAAATCGGCTGTTGGTCAAATGTGAACTTAGGAGCATCTCCTATAGCTGTTAAAGTTGTTGCTTAGCAACAGCATCTCAGTGGAGTGATACAGTGTTTGTGAAAAAGAAAACATGATGTTATGGCGAAATAACAGCACGGCTAGAACGCCTCTCAAACAGCTTGTCTGGCCGGAACTAACTCTTGAATAATAATAGACATATGATATTATAATCCAAATATAAGTGATTGTAAGTTGTATTTGTCAGCTCTAAGTTAGGTGAGATGTATAAGCTTGTTTACATTATGGCCACATGGTCTACTGTATATGCAGTGGCATAGCCAAGCTAACGGTGGTGTACATTGATTTTTCCATGTTGGATTAAATACTATATATTTCAGTAAATACTCACAATTAATACTTGGCAAGCCTTCAGTACAGTATGCCTCACTTTACTTAGAGCTGACAATACAAATTACAAGCACTTATAATGGTTGTAATATCATATGTGTGTTAATAAAAACATCCATACCTGTAACAGTGTATAAAAATGATCTGTGTCTGACTAGGTACGCTTGTGTCTATAAGCTGGGAGTTCCTTTGGCACATTATAACATGTTATAAACATTACTTATGTTAACAAGTCACAATGCATAATAAACATGGCTATAAAGTTTAATGCATTTTTATAAATATTTATAGCCATGACTTATGAATGCATTAAAACACTCTATACTATGATAAACATAACAGATTCTTATAAACATGGTATTCATAGAAAGCGTTTTTATACTTTAATCTGTGGGGGTTTGTGGTTCCCAGTATGATGAGGTAAAAGGGTTTCCTTTCCATTGCAAAATTGCTTATAACATTAACCCCTTTAACATTCTAGGTTTATTTCATACAAAGGTTTATTAGTCAGTAACAACAGGGGCTTCAGTGCAAACAAACGGAGCTATTCCTAGTTATAGAAATGTGTAATAAAGCTTAAGAAGTTAAACTGCCTGTTTGACAATTCTGGTTAAAATTGAGAACAGAATGAGGAAATAGACAATTGACCTGAAACTGCGTCCGTTTGTAGTCAATGTCATGCCCATGTTAGGAACTCTGAGTTTAAGCTGGTTTTCTTTGTGACAGAAATGAAGAGTGAAGCATCTTGTGGTAAAAAAAAAAAGGTTCACTGGATTGTTCATGGGCGACACGGTGGCGTGGTGGGTAGCGCTGTCGCCTCACAGCGAGGAGGGCCTGGGTTCGATTCCCTGACCGGGCGGCCAGGGTCCTCTCTGTGTGGAGTTTGCATGTTCTCCCCATGTCTGCGTGGGTTTCCTCCGGTTTCCTCCCACAGTCCAAAGACATGCAGTCAGGCCAATTGGACATGCTAAATTACCCCTGGGTGTGAATGTGTGAGTGACTGTCTGTGTCTGTCTGTCTGCCCTGTGATGGACTGGCGACCTGTCCAGGGTGTATCCTGCCTTCCGCCCAAAGACTGCTGGGATAGGCTCCAGCATCCCCCCGCGACCTTGACGGAGAAGCGGCTTAGAAAATGGATGGATGGATTGTTCATTGGAAGCAATTAAAACCTAAAAAACACACATTGCTTGTATTAATATATTAGATTTATCATTTATTTTCAACTCAATTTGCTCTAGGAGATAAAATAATAATAACTTCATGAGTGTACAAATATTTATGGACCTGTATATCTCCGCATTAAAAGTGCTTATATATGGAAAACTTATGTAACTGCAGTGTCTTTTATATCATCTGATCTCATATTGTGAACACTGATATAAGATAAATACAACACTTAAAAAAATCTACTTAACACATTCATAACATCTTACATGAACACTTCATAACATGTTTATGAAGTATACTTATATGTTTATAAAGCATATAGTAAAATATTGTAAGATATTGATACGGACTACTATGTCATTTAGTGAGACAGATTCTTCAAAGTAAAAGTCCTTTTTTTTGATAAACTGCATTGTTTTCAGTAAAATGCCTCATTCAATTTCTTGTTAATTATCTGTTTTTTTTTCTTAAGCCTCTGTCGCTTTGCACGTCACTTTACTATATGGACAGTAAATTACTCTCGAATATGCTTAGTAACAATCATCCTATTGAAACTTAGTATGATACTGTCAAAGCTGACACGCATCCCTCAGAGTTATTTGAGGACAACATTTCCCTGCAGCATTCGGGAAATCACGTGATTGTTCGGTCATACCCGGAGTCTGATTTGGACTCCATTTCCTAGGATACACAAGGAACTCATGTGACCTATGACTCAGTACTCAGTACTAACACACAATACCTGTGTACCTTGTCCTGTTTTGTTAGTATAAAATCCCGGGCTTTGAATAGGATTGTTGCAAAGTATTGTTGTCTGGTAATCTATTGAGCGACTATTTATGATTGTCTTGTGTTTTTTGACCTTTGCTTTTCTACTACGATTCTCGATTCTCTGTCTTTGCCCTTTTGCTACGTTGCCTTTCTGGTTGGATTTGTGTTTTGTCTTCTTGGACTGTATTACGACTACGATTCTGGATTTTCCTCCACTTGAGATTAAATCTCTCATTTTTCAATATCTGCAAGATCATTTTCATTGTGGCTATCCAGAAATGAGGCATTTCACTTAAGATAATATATATATATATATATATATATATATATATATATATATATATATATATATATATATTTATTTTTTTATTTTTTTTTCCAGAATACAAAATTAGGACATTTATTCTGGAATCTCATGTAAAACATGTATTAATATTATGTAAAATGTATCCTTTATGAATGTTGATTTAAATATTCATAAACATGTTATGAAGCATTTATGAAGGTGTTATGTAGAATACACCCTTCAAACTGCATATGCATAGAACATAATATTGCCAATTTGGTATCACTTTCTATGAATGTCATGTTTGTAAGCATCTATAAACACATTTTTGACATGTTATAATGCATTCAAAAGGCAATAATGACATTGTTAAAAATATTTATAATAAATAATTACATGGAATTACACTTTATAGCCATTTTTATTATACATTATGAATTGTTAATATAATGCATTATAAATAGGGTTAATAATATGTTATACTGTCAATGCCAAAGAAGTCACAATAAAGACAAATTAAAAAGTTATGCCCTGACATTTCCAGTATTTTATCTCTCACTGCTGGTGCTGTTAGAGCTGCATCTTCAGGGCTCCAAAAAGTTTCTACTAGTTGTCTTTTGTATATGCAGTGTTTAGTTAGTGCCAGGCTAACGGTGGTGCACACTAACAGTGGTGTACATTGACTTTCCCACATTGGGTAAAACACTGATGGCAACACTAGTTTAAACTCTGATATTTGAAGCCTGTAATGAGCTTTATTGTGTGTGTTTTAGTGTTTCAGTTGAAATACTTCAACTTGCAGCCTCACTCTTAACACTGGAGGAGGCTTTAGTACAGTACACTTCAATTTAATTAGAGCTCTTATAACTTGTCATGAACAGTACTTATAATGCATTATGTTAACATTTCATAATTCATAATAAGGTTGGCCCTGTAATGCTTTTTTTATTTATAGCCATGTTTATAGTGCCTTATGAAAGCATTATAACATGTTATGAACATGTTTTTGAATGCTTACAAATGTGGCATTCATAATATATGTTACCGCCAATTGTATTGCATGTCATACATGTATCGTGAGGTCCCTATGTAGGCAGCCTTCAAAAAAAGTGTTAGCAATATTTGGCGTCATCTTTCTGCTGGAGTATTCTTCAGACTTTCACTTTTTTCCGTCCCCGGGGACAGGATGAAGTCGGACTGACAGTGACAAGAGCATCTAGTGATAAAGAGCTGGGAAAATAGCTATGAGGGTTTTTTTTTTTTTGTGCCACACACACTCTCACACAAACACACTAAATAAGAGCGAGGTGGCTGCCAGCGGGCAGGCGGGCTGGGGGGCTGGGTTGAAGGTCATAGACTGTAATAAGCCGGCACTTCTTGATAACGACCTTCAAAAACCTCAATTTCTGCCAGCTGGGGAGAGGCAGAATGAGCTGTGTGTGAGCGCGGAGGCCGGACCAACACGCTGGACGTCTTTATCGCCATCCCAGCTGGCCGAAAACCCGCAGACCCCACAACATCACATTTTAACCACGCGGACAGAGTGGACGCAGCTGGTTCATTCAGCTCTATAGCGGCCCATCTAGACCACTGTCTGGCACGTTTGGGAGCTCCAGACACCCTGCTGGCTGTGATATTTTACTCCTTAATGGCAGCAGACACTGCACAAATTCATCACTTTAAGAACTTTAAACTTCTGGTTAAAAGTTTCTGGTCTGTGATTTGGATTCCGTGCTGTGTTTGGGTTTTAAAAATGAACTATCATTTAATGAGAGCAGACGAGTGCCAATTTGTCACCAACCGATGGTCTGAATCTCTGAATAGAAGCAACATTATGTCTGATTTGGGCTCTATTACTGTTGCTCTGTTATATTTATGAACAGCAAATGGCTTGTCATAAAAAGTAATATGTATTGCAAAGAGATACAATTCAAATGTATCACTTAAAGCAGGTTTAAAGTTATGAATAATAATCTGTGTGATTTATGGTTTGTAGGTCATGCTGTGATTGGGTGTATACAATACATTCTTAAAGGTTCTTTACTAAAGAAAAAAGCTTGGTATTTAGCCATGAACACCCAAAGAACCATCTATGGGATTAAAGAGTTCTTTACAATGGCTTCAAATCTGATGGAGAATTTGCTGTACATAGTTCTATTTAGAACCTAGAGTATATATCACTCAAGCTCAACATTGTAGCAAAAGAAGAGCCCTTTTTGGTGCTATAGGGAACCCTTTCCAAAAATGTTCTATGGAAAACCATCTACAACACATTCTGACAGATGTTTCATGGTGCAAGGAACCTTTTAATCATGCAAAAGGTTCTTTGAGTGTTCATGGTTCTTTATAGCATCATTTCATCACTAAAGAACCCTTGAAGAACAATCTTTTTTGAGAGTATAGTGCACAAACTATGCTATGTAATGACAACTGGCATGGGGCACAGTTGTGACTGGGGAACGGTCATTAAAGGAGAATTCTTCCATTTGTTTCCTGTAGTTGAGCTGTAAACAGATACTGAATTACATAGGAACTCAGTCATTCAGAGTTGACTGACGCAACATAGTCCACGGTAAATAAATGTACACTGGAAAAAAGAAAGAATTCAATATATCAAAGCAACATTAAGTGTTTGGTGTTTTCTTAACAGATGCTTTTGTAAGAACTCTTATTAAGGTCCATTTGTGCATAAGGTGCATCCGTCTAAGCGTTGGTCTCGTCATCAGGAGGTCGCGAGTTTGATCCCTGGTGACCTGTAGCTGGAAGTCTAAGAGAGCACAATTGGCCTCTCTCTGGGTGGGTAGGATGCCCCCCCCCTTCTCCCCCCCCATCACTCAACACAATGCTAGTCAGTGCAGGCGTCTGTTAGCTGATGTAGTAGATCTGGCGGTTGGCGCTTTCCCCCGAGCGCGCTCATCTGTCCAGTGACGTTGCGTTAGCGGCAGTTCAAAAAGAAGCAGTGGTTGGTTTCACAGGTCTCGGAGGAAGCCTGTGCTGCCTTCACCCCCCAGCATTGGTACTATCTTGTGATTGGGGGAGACCTAAGTAGCGGGTGGAATTGGAGACGATTAAATTGGGGTGAAAATTGAGTAAAAATTTATCAGCTTTTTAAAAATCTTATTATTACTGGCCAATGGTCTGAATGTTATTGTACGTATTATTATGATTGGAGTTTGCATGCTCTCCCTGTGTCGGCTTGGGTTTCCTCTGGGTTCTCCAGTTTCCTCCCATGGTCCAAAGACATGCAGCTAGGCCTATTGGACATGCTACATTACCACTAGGTGTGTATGTGTGTGACTGTGTATGTCTGTCTGTCTGTCTGTCTGCCCTGCGATGGACTGGCGACCTGTCCAGGGTGTATCCTGCCTTCAGCCCGAAGACTGCTAGGATAGGCTCCAGCATCCCCCCGCGACCCTGAGGCAGAAGCAGCTTAGAAAATGTGTGTGTGTGTGTGTGTGTGTGTGTGTGCATGTATTATTATGATTTTCCAGTAAGATGTAAATAAATCCATTCAGAGTGATTTGGTGTGAAACATTCCTTTCTAGAAATATTCAGAATTGTTCACAGTGGTGAACAATAGTTTAGGGGATTCCAAGGCAAAAAAAAAAAAAATACTTTTACACTTTTTTACCACCATCAACATTCTAAAACTCGCATGGGTTCACGGGTGGTTCTGGATAGTAAATAAAATGGCTATGGTTGTCTTGTAGTCATGGTGACCCCTGGTTTCTATCACCACCACTGTAAACACATCTTTACAGTCTGCACACCTTAAACCCATCTAGTTATCCCACCTGCTGCTTTTGTAGTCATCCTGCCTATAATTCATTTTACCAATAAAACTGTTTATTTGTTGAACAGGGGTGTCACACATGCTTATGACTCTGACATCCGCAAAGACTCCATTTCCCATAACTCTTGGGGAGATCGCATGACATATGGCCATGCATAGTCCACCAATCATCACTCCAGTTCACCTGATCACTAACATGTGTCACCTGTGCTGTAGTTTAGAATATAATCATGGGCTTTAGCATAGAATAATTGCAAGGTATTGCTTCTTTCCGTAGAGCTACTGAGCACTTCTGTCTGTGTTTTGCCTTTAGTGTTTCTCAACCATGTTTTTGAACTTCTTGGCTTTGCCTTTTTGTCTTTGCTCTTTCAGATTGCCTGATATTGTTTGTTATGTTTGTCTTTTTCTTTATTTTGGCCCTTTTGGATTTGACCATTGCCTGTCTTTTCATTACGAGTATTGTCAAGCCCTTTCTAAGTAAAGCCTTGTTTCTTATTTTTACCACAAACGTCTGGCTGGCTTGGTTCCTTTACAGAGGAAAACTAAGCCTACATTATGTTTTTGCCAGACAATTTTATCTGGAATGGAGAAGCAGCTTGGAAAATGGATGGATGGATGGATGGATGGATTTCTAGTCTAATTATGTTAAAAGGGTAAGCTGCTGTAGTGTTATCCTCAACATCATCAACTATAACCATAGAAACCTGATCTGAATGATGTTACCATTGTGATTTCCACTGAATGCACCATCTCCCAACACATTCATCAGACCCATCAGACCTCCTGCAAGTGCAAATTATCTGTTGAATACTTGTCAAGACATGTTGCATGTTCTATAGAAATGGCAGTGGGAACTTTACCTTCTTATTTTTTTGTTTCTAGTTTTTATGGGGGCAGTCATGGGCTAGAGGTTTGGGAACCAGCTTTGTGACCAGAAGGTCGCCGGTTTGATCCCCTGAACTGACAGTATGTGATTGAAGTGCCCTTGAGCAGGGCGCCTAACCAACTGCTCCCCAGGCGCTGTGGATAGGGCTGCCCACTGCTCTGGGCAAGTGTGCTCACTAGTGTGCATGTATGTGGGTGTTTCACTACACGGATGGTTTAAATGCGGAGGTCTAATTCCTTGGTGTCCAAAACTTGGCTAATGGTTCTGAATTCAGTTTAATACAATTATGGCGACACTCTGTCATCCAGACAGCAGACTCTGGGATTTGATTTCCTGTGGTTTGTTCTATTTGTTTCACACTGTACTAATCTCTGTATAGAAATATAACTAGAATGTTTACTTTATAAAGCCACCAGTGAACCTACATGTCTTCTGTGTTTTTATATGTAATGTTGGTGATAGGAAAATAATATAAAAAGTGCTTTTTTGGGGACTATTTTGCCTTAGAGTCTTCTAAACAACTGGTACAATAATATAAAGCAAAATAGTCCCCAAAAAAGCATTTTGCATTCACACAGAAGACATGTGTAGGTTCACTGGTGGTTTTAGAAAGTAAACATTATAGCTATGTTTCTATACAGAGATTAGTACAGTGTGAAACAAACATATATTATCATTAAATTGTTATAATGATATATTATTATGTCATATATTATCATTCTATTGTTAATATAATGATAATTGAATCATATAGCGATTACTGGTGTCAATCAATAAAACAAAAATTTAATTAATCACAATAATAGGTTGTGATTAATCATAATAGTATTTACTTGCATTTTTGGGGGGAGATTAAACAAATAAAAGACTTCATGAATTGTATGGCAGTAAAAGGTGTGGCTAAATTGTGCTTCCGCTGGGCCAGCGTTGCCTTCAGTGTGTCTTTGTTGTGCAGTGAATTCCAGTGTGTGGGTACATCCTGGACAAGTGTCTCCCCTTCCTGACCATGACAGGGTGTTTGCTGGACTGTATCTGAAATGTCTGACTATTTTACAACTCTTGGCTAAAGCCCCAACAAGCCTGCTGTCATGGAGGGCCACAGTGATGACCCGCTGGTTAAGGGCATATACTCGAATGATAGACTCCTTGCTGGTCATATTGCGAGCACTATCTCTTACTATAGTGGTGACCTCTAGTCACCCAGCTCCTTTAGTTTTATCTAAACTTCCATCTGGATGCTTTTTGAAATGAAACTGCGCTTCCTCAGTGTCATGCATTCTGCCAGTCCTCGGACGGACAAGAACTGCATTCCCCAGAATCCACTGGGGAAACAAGAGGCAGCGCTATTTCCCTTGCTCTTACAATCAGATTCGAACTCAATCACCAAAACCTCTCAGCAAAGACACATGACTCTGTAACTGTCCTCGTCCTCCTATCACCGTTCAAGTTCACCTGAGTACTAATTATCTTCAGCTGTGTATTTGTCATATGACTTGTTAAACTAGTATATAAGTCCGGGCTTTAGCTAAGCCTAGCTGTGAGGAATTGCTTTCCCTGTGAAACTGCTGAGCACCTCTTTACTGGTGTTTATTGTGTTATTGACCTTCTGCCTGTTTTTTCATTGACTCTGTTTTTTGGATTTGCCCTTTTGTGCTTCAGCCTGGTTTGTTGGATTCATGGTTTTGACCCATTGCTTGTTTTGTAGACTCTGCCCTGTTTTGCCCTTGTCTGTTATGGTCACCATTCTTACTCTGCTGTGTTTACTGGAACTGACCCCTGCCTGTTTTCTGACTACTCTATACACTCCTGATTCTACACATAAAGCTTCACCGGTGTTTTCTAACCGCGAACATCTGCTTTTTGATCACACATTACACTCAGTCATCGTGTTATCTATGTTTGTGCCTTGCAATACATCAGTGTGGGAATTATGTGAGGAAGTTGTGGTCAAACTTGGTAATATGGTTAATTTGCATTAAAAAGAAAAGGTTTCCAGATTAACCATGCGTGTTAACCTTGACAGCCCTAATAGCAACATAACACTGGTTTCTATCATCACTTCTGTGAACAATTCTGACTCTAGGATGGAGCATTTCACACCAAGCCGCTCTGAATGGCTTTGTTTACATCGTACATAATAATTGAGTTGTGCAGATATGAGGAAAAGTTGGTGGCATTCCTCTTTATGTAGGCTGAAACTGAATGAGCCCAGTGTGCCTCATGTCTGATTTGAACTGGAATGACTTATGTTAAAGTGCTTTAATGGTCCTGCATAATGGTGCAAATCGGTCACTTTAAAATGGCTTTTCAGGACGTCTACAGAATCAGAAGTCTCTGATCTTTGGGTTGGACACCACGCTGTGCTTCAGGCTTAAAAGATAAATGGTAAAATGCTTGTCTTAAGTGCATAAACTATCCTTTGTAATGACAGCAGACATGGTGCAAATGATTCACTTACAAATGGCCTATAAGGAAAGGCAAAAAGTCCGAATGAAAGCGATGTCTGATTTGGATCAGGTCTAGAAAATAAATGGCTAACAGCTTGTCCTAAAGTGCATCAAACATTTGATGTAATGGACGTTGATGTGAGCTGTAAAGAAAAACGGTTACGTGTAACGGTCAGCAATCGGACATATGTGAAGATTCCATATCCGCAGCCATCAGTGCAGTAATAACAGGCAAATGAAAATGCAGCACAAGGTGTGTATATGAGACATATTGATGATTTTCAAAGCGTCTCCAGCTGTCAGAGGGATTTAACTCTACATGTCGGGCCGTTTACGCTGATGAGGTTTTTTCTAAGCAATGCTCTGCCCTCTCCTCCTCTTTATGGACTTCTGCTGTGAATAATTTAAAAAAATCTCCTTTTTGAAGAAGAAATACATGTAAATGAAGAACTCGCTCAGTGTCCATAAGTCATAAAAAAAAAAGAAACCTTGTGCAATAAACCTCCTCGTCCAGGGATCATTAGCCGTGCCGCATTGCAGGAGCGCAGCGGCACTTCAAACGTTCGCAGGTATTTATTAAGCCTAATAACAGCCTGATCCTCTAATGACCCAGTCAAGCTTGGGCTGGCACAGAGGGAAAAAAAGCAGAGAAGAGAAAAAGTACTGAAAGAAAACTCGAAAAGAACTCAAAGTGCCTCTTTAGATGACATAAGGAAGGAGAGATGGCGCTGAAGTTAGCACACACTGACAGAAGTGTATTAAAGCTAATCTGATTCTTTGTAGTGTTTGTGGCCATAAATCTGAAGATCGGGTCAAATGAAGCTCTGTTATCAGCGCTGCACCTGCTTGAATACATTGAGGAAACAGGTTTTAAAGTGAATTAGATGTATTAGGCTCTTCATGCAGGGCCACTAGTGATTGTAGTGATATTTTTTTAAAGGTACTGATACACAATGTGACCAAATGTCCGTGGCCATCCCTCTTAATTATTGAGCTCAGGTGCTTCTACGACATCCATTGCTAACAGATGTATAAAGCACAGAGCCACGCGATCTCCATAGACAAACACTGGAAGTAGAATGGGCCGCACTGAAGAGTTAAGTGACCTTAAATGTGTTACTGTTAAAGGGACTTTGCCACAAGTTTGCAAACTTTCTGCCCTGCTACCAGTGCAGGCAGCATCATAGCTGCAGTGCAGCATCATCCCAGTGGCCAGTCCAGGCAGCCACGTAGCATCGCTTAGGCAGCCATCCCAAGAGGCCTTGTAGCTGGAGTGTAGTGCTGCTCATGCAGCCTAGGACTACCGGTCCAGGTAGCCCCACAGCTGCAGTGCAGCATCAACCAAGCAGCCAGCCCACGCTGCGATGTCCCATCGATCAAGTCCCCAGTACAGAGAGCCTCATAGCCACGATAGAGCATTACTCAAGTGGCCGGTCCAGACAGCTTCATAACTGTTGTATGTAGCATCACCCAATGTAACATTACTCAAACAGCCAGCCCAAGAAGCCTCTGGGCCATGATCTCAGTGGATATGATGGAAAACTCCTCCACCAGCAGGGAACCATCAAAACATACACACAAACAATACAAAACAAACAAAAAACAATGTAAAGTGGTGGCCATTTCTGCTAGCATACAACATTCAATCTTGAAGAAGCTTCATGAAGTGGGCTTCTATGACTGAGCAGCTCCACTCAAACCAAAGATCAGTATGTGCAATGCCAAGCGTCGGCTGGAGGTGTGTAAATCATGAAACCACTGGTTTAAACTATTAAGAAAGAATTATTGCTGTTGACACATTCATTTTTTACAGCTCTAGCAAAAACATCCATAATCACGAAGTATGTAAGGCAGAGAATAACAAGTGGATCTTTTTTATGAATTTGAACATTCTTGAACTTAAAAACTACAGAATAATAGAAATGCCACATGAAATATTCATGCTGTTGAGGCATTTTATCAGAAACACCTATCATATATTTAAGTTTACATTTTTAGGCCGTCTGTTGCTGCGCTTACTAGCCCACCTTTACACCTTCACACATTTTTTGAGGGTTAGCCCATTCTTAGCACAGCAGTGACAAGGCACGGTCTGTACACCAGCAACAAGAGAGGGGTTTTTTCAATAAAGTGGGCAATAAGTGCACATTTAAACCTGCCTAAGAGGTTGAATTAGGTTATTACTGTAAATTCAGAAGCCAGATTTCACTGCATTTATGTTTTAAATCCAGCTTTATAGCAAATTAGACTGACTTATCCTTACATCTGTTGAGCTAGTGCAGCTTACATGGAGTTAATATAGACTGAAAGTGAATTTCCATAAATAAGCACTGCACTTAATGTAGTAAACCTCCTGGCATCTGGCTCAGTAGAGAATGTTCCCTCTGTGTGTGCTTAATGCAGATTATACTGAACCCACCGTATATCACCTCAAACCTAATGAGAGGCTTTTGAGTCAAGGGACTTGCTTAAGAGAAGAGAGCATAATTATGAATATGTACCAAATGCCAAGCTCACATGCTGTATGGATCACAGGAGCATAATCATTTTACTTACTCAATAATGCAAAAACAAATTACCAAAACCATAACCTCAGCCCAGCAGAGCTGTAGCACCATGTAATGATATGGAGGAAACGGCTTTTTAAGAGGACATAAATGGAGTGGAGACAACAGGATGAAACACAGATTACTCTCTGAACTAGAAAGGACTTCGGAAGGCAGCGCGCTGTGGTACACGACTTAAAGAAGAGGCAAAAAAGAGAGGGGTCAGTGTTTGATCTCACCAGGGAATATTTCACAGCACTTTTCAGTTAGCAAGATCACTCAAGTGATAGGAGGATAAGTTTCATATTTACAGAAGAGAGAAAACCTTCAACTCACTGGCCACTTTAACAGAAAGCCCTCCACATTGCTGGTGTACACTTAGAGACTCTAACTAATCTGCTGAGGCACATTTGGCGTTAGCCGACCTCTAGCTCATTTTGACCACTGAGACACTCTTGCCTGGATAATTTGAAGGTGGTGAATCACTCTCAACCTAACAGTGGCTATGTCAGTGCTTTTGCTGTGCTGAGAACAGTCCACCTGCCAAATAATATCTGGCCAACAGCAGTCCTGTGGTCAGAAATTGACCGGTAGAAGAGGGCTGATAAACTGAGCAGAAACAGATCAAAGTGTACACTTATATAACTCACCTATAAGATAAAAAAGTGGCCAGTGAGTGGAAGCACAAGGTCGGTGTTTCTAATAAAGTGGCCAGTGAGTGGAAGCACAAAGTCAGTGTTTCTAATAAAGTGGCCAGTAAGTGGAAGCAAAAGATTGGTGTTTTTAATAAAATGTCAAGTGAGTGGAAGCTCAAGATGACGTTTCTAATAAAGTGGCCAGTAAGTGGAAGTATAAAGTTGGTGTTTCTAATATAGTGGCCAGTAAGTGAAAGCACAAAGTAGGTGTTTCGAATAAAGTGGCCAGTGAGTGGAAGTACACTTTATTTCCAAAAGTATTCACTCACCGATCCGAATCATTGAATTCAGGTGTTCCAATCACTTCCAAGGCTACAGGTGCATAAAACCAAGCCCCTAGGCCTGCAGACTGCTTCTACAAGCACAAGGCTGGTGATTGTACTAAATTGACCAGTGAGTGGAAGTACAGGGTGGGTGTTTCTAGTAAAGTGGCCAGTTAGTGGATGTATAAGGTTAGTGTTTCTAATAAAGCGGCCAGAGAGTATTTTGTGATGTACTGAAGGAGGTTCCCTACCTGTGTGATTCTGATAGCAATAATGTTAGCCCAACCTGCAGCTAGCCCTGAGGTGATTAGTATCTGTGGTGCTTCAGCAGGTGACTGATGAGCTTAAATTTACCTGTAGATCACACGCTATCACACAGACAGCCAAACAGCAGGCACTGTCTCTTCTCTTTCACACGCGGCTCTGTATTATCCCCAACTGCTGCCTGCCAAAGCGACCTCACAAATCCCCTAATAATGTAGACTTAATTACTGCTCATTTGCATGGGGAGATCAATGCATGGGAGCCACTCTGTCATTAATGCCATGTAAATGGGGCTGTTTTGCTGCGACTGCCCGTCCTTTATTACAGTCCGCCTGCGTTTGTTTGCATGCTGAAGGTTGAGGGCTTGTTTCTCATTGTGGCCCATTACCTTCAAGTCAATTAGGCCGATCAATAAACTGGAGGCAGAGCAGTGGCTGTGCCAGGGCTGTCACTGTGGCTGTCAGAAGAGGACACTTCGTTTTTAGGGGCTTCAGGTATGCATGAAAATGAGCACAGCACTTTTCTGGTCCTTCAGTGCTTGTTTGCTTTAAATCTGCCATCAAAACTATATAATATTACTATAAAAAAAGGTCAATAATCTTTTAACTACCTAATAATGAGAAATATTAGATATATTGATCAAATTTTAGATGACTTAACTTTTTATCATAATAGTGTGTAGGGTCAACACTTAAAATGATGGTTCGTCAAGGGTTCTCTAGTTAAGAAAATGGTTCTATTTAGAACCATAAACATTCAAAGAAAAACTTGCCATGATTAAATGGCTCTTTGCATTGTGAAAGTGTTCTTCAGACTGATAAAGAACTCACTGTAAATGGCTGTATGTAGAACCTTTTTGAAAAGGGTTCCATTTAGCACCATGGTTCTTCTACTGTTACACTGCCAGGCTTGTTACAATAGAAGAACGCTTTTTGGTGCTATATAGAACTTTTCTCAAAAAGATTCTTCAGCACGTTCATGGTTCTATTTAAAGCCATTTCCTTTACTAAAGAACCCTTGAAGAAGCATAATTTTTAGGTGTGTAGGATTCTTTCTGTCTTTGTATTTCCGTGCTTTGTTGTACAACCCCAAATCCAATGAAGTTGGGATGTTGAGTAAAACATAAATAAAAACAGAATACAATGATTTGCAAATCCTTTTCAACCTATATTCAATTGAATACACTACAAAGACAAGATATTTAATGTTCAAACGGATAAACTTTATTGTTTTTTTGCAAATATTCACTCATTTTGAATTTGATGCCTGCAACACGTTCCAAAGAAGTTGGGACAAGGGCTTGTTTACCACTGTGTTACATCACCTTTCCTTTTAACAACACTCAATAAGCGTTTGGGAACTGAGGACACTAATTGTTGAAGCTTTGTAGGTGGAATTTTTTCCCATTCTTGCTTGATGTACAACTTCAGTTGCTCAACAGTCCGGGGTCTCCGTTGTCGTATTTTGCGCTTCATAATGCGCCACACATTTTCAATGGGAGACAGGTCTGGACTGCAGGCAGGCCAGTCTAGTACCCACACTCTTTTACTACAAAGCCACGCTGTTGTAACACGTGCAGAATGTTGCTTGGCATTGTCATGCTAAAATTAGCAGGGATGTCCCTGAAAAAGACGTTGCTTGGATGGCAGCATATGTTGCTCCAAAACCTGTATGTACCTTTCAGCATTAATGGGGCCTTCACAGATGTGCAAGTTATCCATGCCATGGGCACTAACACACCCCCACACCATCAGAGATGCTGGCTTTTGAACTTTGCGCTGATAACAGTCCAGACAGTACTTTTCCTCTTTGGCCCGGAGGACATGACGTCCATGATTTCCAAAAACAATATGAAATGTGGACTCGTCAGACCACAGGACACTTTTCCACTTTGCGTCAGTCCATCTCAGATGAGCTCGGGCCCAGAGAAGCCGGCGGCGTTTCTGGGTGTTGTTGATATATGGCTTTCGCTTTGCATGGCAGAGTTTTAACTTGCACTCATAGATGGAGCGACGAACTGAGTTCACTGACAGTGGTTTTCTGAAGTGTTCCTGAGCCCATGTGATAATATCCGTTACAGAATGATGTCGGTCTTTAATGCAGTGCCGCCTGAGGGATCGAAGGTCACGGACATTCAATGTTGGTTTTCTGCCTTGCTGCTCACTTGCAGAGATTTCTCCAGATTCTCTGAATCTTTTGATGATATTATGGACTGTAGATGATGAAATCACTAAATTCCTTGCAATTGCACATTGAGAAACGTTGTTCTGAAACTGTTGGACTATTTGCTCATGCAGTTGTTCACAAAGTGGATGCTCCCTTTCAGGGATGCTCCCTTTATACCCAGTCATGACACTCACCTTCTAATTAACCTGTTCACCTGTGGAATGTTCCAAACAGGTGTTTTTTTTGAGCATTCCTCAACTTTTCCAGTCTTTTGTTGCCAGTGTCCCAACTTCATTGGAACGTGTTGCAGGCATCAAATTCAAAATGAGTGAATATTTGCAAAAAACAATAAAGTTTATCCATTTCAACATTAATTATCTTGTTTTTCTAGTGCATTCAATTTAACATAGGTTGAAAAGGATTTGCAAATCATCGTATTCTGTTTTTATTTATGTTTTACACAACGTCCCAACTTCATTGGAATTGAGATTGTACCTTAAAAGTGTCACGCATCCGTCAAGCTCCAACAAGAACCTGGACTAGATCCCTCAGAGTCCTGTGGGAGATCACATGACTCTCATGCTTTGAACTTGCACTAAGAACTTGGATTCTGATTCTAACAGAAAAGGCTGATAGTTGTTGGCATGTTACAAACAGACTGAAAAGTAGAGTTTTTTTCAGAGTTTGAAATGATTATAAATTTTTTGCTGATGAAAAATGTTCATTGTGTTCTTTTGATCCATTACTTTCCTTTGTTCCAATTTGCTTGACGAATAAATAAAGTTACGCTTGTGTTAAAAGTTTTACACACAAGTTTTGTAGAAGTATTTTACATGATACAGATTGTCCCCACATGGGTAGGAAATGTTACTTTGTCCCCATAATTTTGACAAAAAAATAAGTTGATGTTGTAAGAACACAGCTTGAAGCTTGAAAAAGTAAAGCAACTACAAAGATCTGAGTCTGGGTTGTATGTGAATCGCAAATAGTATCAGTGGAGAACCATCAGGGCTTTTTAAGCCTTCAGAGAAGGCCTAATGATTTCTATATATAGAGTATATAATTTTTAATTCATGTTTATTTAAAAAATTTGCTGCTTGTTATACTCTATATAACTTATATAACTCTATATAACTATATAACTCAGCTTGTTATATGCAAATATTGTAATACTACTGTGATTTCATAGTTAAGCTTTGGTTGGAGATAAAAGAGTAAATTTTATACATTTTCAAAGGAAAATTGTCCAAACAGGATTGTTTCATTGTGGTGTTTAGGTAGATTCCGCGAAGTGAGCTCTCCCATTGGTTAGGACTCCAGGTCTGATATGTTAGGTTAACTACCAACATTAGGAATGAAGGACAAATCAAGTAATCAATTTTCAATTGGACCAATTTCCTAGCCCTTCTGGTTTTCAGATTCATCAGCAATTGTAAATAAAAACTCTACCCTGCAAAACATTGTATGTTGACAAGTAATATTATCTTATTATTAACCACTTATGCTCATAGGTATATTTAATTTTTTCCCATCTGAGTTTAGTGCAAAGTTTGGTGGAGGTGGGATTATGATGTGGGGTTGTTTTTCAGGCGTTGGGCTCGGCCCCTTAGTTCCAGTGAAAGGAACTCTTAATGCTTCAACACCAAGAGAATTTGGACAATTTCATGCTCCCAACTTTGTGGGAACAGTTTGGGGACGGCCCCTTCCTGTTCCAACATGACCGTGTAACCGTGCACAAAGCAGGTCCTTAAAAACATGGATGAGCCAGTTTGGTGTGGAAGAACTTGACTGGCCTGCACAGAGTCCTGACCTCAACCCGACAGAACACCTTTGGGATGAATTAGAGTGGAGACTGTGAGCCAGGCCTTCTCGTCCAACATCAGTGTCTGACCTCACAAATGTGTTTCTGGAAGAACGGTCAAAAAATCCCATAAACACACTCCTAACCCTTGTGGAAAGCCTTCCCAGAAGAGTTGAAGCTGTTATAGCTGCAAAGGGTGGGCCGTCATCATATTAAACCCGATCGATTAAGAATGGGATCTCAATCAAGTTCATATGCGTGTGAAGGCAGACAAGCGAATACTTTTGGCAATATAGTGTATTAACTAAGTGTGAAGTACAAACTCCAAAGTAGTGTATAATTACTTTGAGAAAAATGATAAAAGCAAGAAGGTCTAAATGAACGACATGTTAAAACAGGAAAGTAAATCAGAAACTCCTCCAAGTAGTGGGTAAGAATCAGTGCTTTCTTTTACAGCCTAGATTCAGTTGAGTTTATAGCTGATATACTGTATACTGATATACTGTATAAATGTTTGCGAACTTCATTCATGTGATATGTTTTTACATTATGTAACTTCTTGCTCCTTTACTCAAAATAATCCACAGTGCTGTTAATACCTACAACCTTTTGGCCATTTCAATGTAGCTTAGTTACACTGCACTGGAACACATCATCATGTCACGGTAACTAAAATAATTATCTAGTACCAGGACATTTGTACCTCACACTTACCTGGTAAATACCTAAAATCATCACTAGTGTGTATGCAGCTCTAATACAGTGCAGTCAATACAGACTGTGATCAGAGTGTACTGGATGTGTGTTTGTCTGTTGTGGTTAGAGTACACTGTGTGTGTGTGTGTGTGTGTGTGTGTGCGTGTGTGTGTGTGTGTGTGTGTGTGTGTGTGTGTGTGTGTGTGTGTGTGTGTGTGTGTGTGTGTGTGTGTGTGTGTGTGTGTGAAATCTTAAGGTCACCCCTGATAGCGCTATAACTCTCCACACTAATAAGGACAGTCTGCCTCCTCGTCATCTCCGCTGCATTACGCTTATTACTTCCTGCAATTTATTGAGCCAAATTGTTTTTATGACCAACGTGTATTTAAATAATGTGTCAGACTCCGCTGTTATATTAGCAGGATGATGAATACGGTAAAGACCAAAATTAACATTTTCCCTCCGGTAGACTAACATGGGCATCTGATTTATGGCAGTAATGCAAAGTTTAGCAAAGCCAATTAGGGACAGTGTTCCTGGGGTCAGATCCAATCAGCCAAGTATTTACATAGGGGTGTGGAGAGAATGAGAGAAATGGTAAATATGGGGCAGAGTGACAACAATTCATATTCAGAAGGAATCTGACTGGCATTTATCACATACAGTATGGCCTTGAATGTGTATTTACTTAAAAACAGTATGATCTCAGATGGGCCCAATTTCAATTCCATCCATTTCATTAGATTTTCTATGACACGTTTTTGGACAGTTATTATGCTAAGGGTACTTCATAGAAACATTTTTTAATGTTGAATCAGATGAATGCAAAGATTGTAAACCACTGAATTCCCAAAGCATTTACTTTAAAACTTTTTTTCCCATTGCTTCTGGTTTTGGTTCACTGGTTCAGTTTTTGACAAATACTATATTGCTGAGACATCAGAACTGAACAGTGGCACATTCCTCATTATTTCAGTTCATTTTTACTTTTATAGAGCCTTAGCTCGAAGAAGCTTTCCAAAAATATAAGAGCAGCCCTCTAATGGGTGTCACTAAAAGAAGAACAACTTCCTAAGAATATGAGGAAGAACTGATGAGAGGACTCAAGACTGAAATGGAAAAACTTCCTATAAGAATGATGAAGAACTGCTGAGAGGAACCAAGACTCCAAAGGAGAACCCGCTTAAGACTATGAAGAGGAGCCATTGTGAAGAACATAGTACATATACACAGGATGGTAGATATAGAACATGGTGGAACACATACGTATGGTAGGTGTAGAACATGAGGGAATTCATACAGAACATGGTGGAATTAAAAGAGGATAGTGAATGTAGAACATGGTGGAAATCAAAGAGGATGGCAGATACAGAACATGGTGGAATTCAGTGTGGATAGTAGATGTAGAACATGGTGGAATTGAAAGAGGGTGATAGATATAGGACATGGTCAAACTCATACAGGATGGTAGTTATTAAACATGGTGAAACACGTATAGGACAATATGATAGATAATAAAACTATATTGAAAATGGTTGGGAGGAAGTTCAATGTAAGTTCATCAAACTGAATCAACGAACGAGTCTGTGTCTTACAGAGAGTGAGATAGAGACGCACAATGGCAGACAGAGACATTGAGAGTTCCCCTCAGCTACTAATCCTGACGTGAACACCGAGATCATTCAGGCGTTCACTTGTTTCATTAATAATGAACAGTCCAGACGCCTGGACATCCGGCGTGCTCAACAACCTGAGTGTTCAGATCACTGCTGTAGCTTATAAAATCATTGATGTAACAGGAACGCCAGCGAAGTTGTTCTTCTGATGCCCTCATGTCTCTTCAGCTGCTGTTTCATGAAGACAGACGGGGTCGGGACACTGCTTAAAGCGATAGTTTGGCAAAAAATCAAGTAAACCCAGTTTACACATTTTTCACATCGTAGTTATGCTTCTTTAGTTTTAGCAGTTGGCTAATGTAGCTAACAAGTAATGGAAGCAGCAGTGGCAGTCATAGTGCCCTCCACAAATATTGGCACCCCTGGTAAATGTGCACAAAACAGGCTTTAAAAAATATGATTTGCTGCTTATCCTTTTGATCTTTCAATCAAAATCTTAACAACAATCAAAACTTTATTGAAATTATTGAAAGAAAACATGAAATCTGAAAGTATTTTTTCCCCCAAATATATGTGGGAAAACATCTTGTGCGGCTACCCTTTGCAAACATAACGGCTTAGAGTCAGGGTCAGTACAGGCATACATCCTCTTTCCATCTGATTCCTAACATCTTCCATTGTTTTAAACACCTTAGTTATTGCCCTGAAAGCAGTAATATATTAATCTGTTTAACTATCTTCACATCACTGTTGTATTTTTTGTATTTTGATGTAGTGACACTTGTCACTGGTTCAATCCCTTGAGCCAATAGGACGTGATTGAGGTGCCTTTGAGCAAGACACCTAACCCCCAACTGCTCCCTGGGTCAGTATAGGCATATGTCCTCTTTCCCTCTGATTTCTAATGTCTCCCATTGCCTTAAATGTCTTAATTATTGCCCTAAAAGCAGAAAATGTTATTTTAAACTGTTTAACTATTTTTACATCATTGCTGTATTTTTTTCTGATAGTATTGGATGATTGAGAATATTTGCCTGCGTTTTACCTTATATATATTCCCCAGAGAAACAGGAAGTCATAGCAGTGGATAGGGCTGCCCACCGCTCCGGGTAAGTGTACCCCTGGCGTATGCGTTCTCTAGTGTGTATGTGGTGCGTCACTGCATGGAGAGGTTAAAATGCGGAGGTGAAATTTCCCAGCTGTAGGACTAATAAGGGTCATTTAACTGACTTAACTTGTCTTACATGTTTATAAGTCATCGAATAATTAACGATGGTACATTATAATAGTTTTATGTGGCATTATTATAGTTTTAATGTGTGAATGAATATTATATATACCCTTTAAATTTGCTTATTCCTTATTGCTGTGGAAACATTGTTATTGCTAAGCAGTTACTATGTTATCCCAGGTGGTTGCTAAGGTGCTGCTAGGCTTTTGCTATGAGATCCCAGGTGGTTGCTATTGTGTGTATATATGTGCTACTGTGTATGTTGGTCTGTATGTAATGTCTATAAGAGGCAGTGTGGAAGTCCTTTGTTATATAAAAAGACCTTTGAATTTTCTCAAAATTCGACTGTTCATTTCTTATAGGAAAAAAATGTGTACAAAAATATAGGCCCAAAAAGCACAAGCATGTTATTCCTCTACAATCCTGTTAAGTTTTATGGTTCTGGCTCAAAAAGTGTAGAATAATAAAAATGAAACAACAAAAATGAAATAAATATGAATACAAGTTTCACAGAAAGTGTTATTAGTTCTATTGCTTTGGAAATGATGCTTCATAGCAGTGTCATAAGCAACACAAATGTCTTTCAATTTAGTTGGATGCTCCTTACATCAATGCAATGTCTATATCTTCATAAAACATCTTGACATCTTGTGATCAGGCACAACCTGTAAACATTCCTAAGTATTGCTGTGTAAACATGCTATTTAAGGCTTATACATATGTAATGACGTCCATATGAAGGAAGCCTTCACATGAAATGTTTAAACTGTAAATTTAATTTTATCACTTTAGAAGTCATAACCACGGGGGCAGACCAGCAGGCCTTGTCCAGGAAATCATCTGGGAGGAGCTGAAAACCGTAATGAGTAACTGTTTCTAGAAAGGCACGATGAGTCTGAAGATCAACTCTGTGAGAGGATCACTCTCCTGTAGCACTCTACATAAGCCTATACATTTCCGGAAAACAAAAACAGGAATCTGCTCCGAGATCAGCGACAGGAATGGAAATGTCGGGGCAGAGGGAAACACTGCGGCAGGGCAAGAGACAGAGCCTGAGAGGCATTTAAATAACAGCCTAATCCCATTTAATTAAAGTTGAATAAAATAATTCATGCCAAATAAGTTTTAATTTGTCCATGAACTTAATTGAGTTTTGAACCGAGGTACATGATGAAGCGTAATAAAACAAAACAATTATATAAATGCCTTTGAATTAATTAAAAGAAAGAAAGAAAAGAGAGAAAGAAAAATCAAATAGGTCAGTCAGTCCCTCTCCATTCTTATCAGTGTGGTGGTATGAAGGAAAAGGATAACTAAGGTCTTCTTAGAGAAAAGGGAAAGGGCAGTCCGAGAGCGAAGTGTTCATATTTTATTTTCTGTATTTATTTATTTAGTTTATTTGTTGGTCTATCTATCCAACCAAAGTTGTATTTTGGGAATTAATTAAGTGAAATTCTATTTTCCTGTTATATACTTCTTGGTTGAGAATTATTATTTACATTTCATTAGTACCATTTTTAATGTTACTTTAGCTTTACCGGCGATGCTATATCACTGAAATAGAACAGACCATCATGTTTTGTATTTTGGGGGAGGGGGGAGGGGTAATATAGGCTACAGTCTATAAATGTACACCTGTGCAGTGTTTCTAATAAAGTGGCCAGTGAGTGGAAATACCGAGTTTTTGTTTCTAATAATGTGGCCAGTGAGTGGAAGTATAAGATAAGTGTTTCCAGTACTGTGGCCAGTGAACAGAAGTATAATGTAGGTGTTTCTAATAATGTGGCCAGTGAGTGGAAAAATCTCCATTAGAACTCCCCAATACATGCATAAACACTGAGTAAAAACAAGAGAAAAGCAATACTTTACTCCCAGTCCTGTCCATGTGTTCGTGTTTTGGTTTAGCCCGTGTGTATTTGTTTTGGGTTTTCTAGTCCTGCCCCCTCATTTCATGACTCCGCCCCTGAGTGTTTTCACCTGTCCCTCGTTTTCCCTTTGTTTCTTAACCCTGTGTTTGCACGTTGTGTTTGTTGGTCTTTGTATCGGCCTTTGTTGGATGTATTGGTCTGTTGTTTGATGTGTTTGCTTTGTTTGTTTGTTTGTTTGTTTGATCCGTTTGAACCAGTTATTGTTTGTCATCATGTCTGAAAATCGATCTGTCCATATTGGCTATATGACCTTGGACTGTTTCGACCATGACCCTGGATTTGCCCCCAATAAAAGTAATTTACCTCCGCACATGCATCCGCTACCTCGCTCCCCATTACATTAGTATTCAATAGTTTATGTCAGGAATAGCAAGATATTTAATAAAATAAATGATATTGAATTGATATCACTGGCCTGACGGACATGTCTTCCATTTCTAACACTGTTATGAGAAAGTATTAGAACTGGGCTGTCACGCTTGGCCCCTCCCACTCCCCCATGTGCTTTTTGTTTACCTTTAGCTCTTCCATGTGCATTTTTTTTTGGTTCAGTCAAACCCCCCTGTTGTCTGACTTACCATCTCTTTCCCACCTGTCCCTCATCTTGACTCTGTTATATAAGCCCTGTGTTTGCCCTGGTCTGTGCTGGACTTCGATCGTGCTGTTTGATCGTATTGGATGTATTGTATTGTATTGTATTCTCCTTTTGTTTGTTTCTGATTTGAGGTTCTGTGTTCATTTTGTCATGTATGTCCCTCCTGCTCTCCATATCTGTTGTTTGAACCTGGATTGTTTTGACCCTGGATTTGCCCATAATAAAAGTCGCTTATCTCCGCATATGCATCTGCTTCCTCGCTCCCCACTGCTACATGTGCCTTGTTAAGAACACCATACAGGAGTTCAATGAAACATTTTAATGTCCTTGTTTATTTCCATACATTGTTATTCATATATAAATCCTAGTTATGGCTTCTGTACTGGAGTGACAGTACAGTAAAAATAATCCTGGCGAAATATCATTTGATGTAAGGAGGTGTGTTAACTAAGAGTTATTACAGTTATGTTATATTATACTGATTTACCTAGCTCTGAACTCAGCTAGTTAAAAGGATCCTTCATAACAGTGTTATAACTGGGACAAATAGCATTTTACTTTAAAGCCCCTTCTGTCAACACAAGGCTATTTACTGCATAAAGCAAGGTGCCATGTGTCATCTTTCAATTACTGGCATAAGCTGTTAATAAATGTTCTAGTACTGCCTTATAAATATGTTACTCAGTCTTTGTAAATACTTATGCATGTGTTATAAAGGCCTTGTGTCAGCAGCCTTCAAATAAGGTGTAAAAGGTTGCGTGAATTTTGTACAAAATTTTATAAATGAAGGGTCAGATTCCTTGACATCAATTAATGAGTTTTGTACTTAATTGCCTTTTCAATGTCGATTTTCAATTTTCAATGTAAATCCATTTTAGTCGAGGCTTAGGCTTAATCTGGCTCTGAGAAACTGGCCTTGTGGTAATTTTGATGCTTAAGTATTTTAAAGTGGCCTTTGATATTTTAGCATTATGTAATGTTTCTACTTTTGCTCTTCACTATTAGAAAGACTGTTTTTCTGAGAATCCGGACAGGTTTTAAAGGTATGAGAGGTCATGTGAGAGACACTGCAATGACATTTTCAATTTATCTTTCTCAGATTTCTGATGAGTGCTGGAATGAATCATGAGCTTGTCATGAGATAATGATCAGAGCGTTGATGTGACGAAATGACGCTGGCATGTTCGGACTATAGGAGACTTTCTGAGAAGCAGAAATAAGCCCAGCTCCCGTTTAACGAGACTTGGCGTTATTCTCTGCAGAAGAACCGCTAACGTTCATGCTATCAATCTCATTCCTTTGCTGCAAGTGCTGTCAGGCAGATTGAAATACGGCTCCTTAAAGGCAGTGGCTTTGTCACTCCTCTGAGCTTTCTAATAAAACCACATTCTCCGCACACTTAAGGCTGAATCCCAGTGAGCATCCCAGGAGGGCTCGTTATGCTCAGCTATAGAGCAAAATTATCTAATGAAGTGGAAAACTTGACAGATTTATCAGGATTACAGTGGTTTTGTACCTAATTAAACTTTATCTGGTCAGTTTAAAAACACAGAAAATATAGCACACCAAAAATTACTTGAACATTCAATTTAGGAGACCACACTTGCTCCTTTGGGAAGTGCTAGAGCTCGTCCAAGGAAATGTTTTTGTAGCTAGGAAATTCTTAACTGAGGATGTTAATTTTAGCCCACCAACAGATGACCTGTTTCAGCAGAATCAATTACTTCATTAATTATAGAGGCCATATTATACATTTTTCTTGCTTTGGTTTTCTATTATTGCACATATAATGTTTACAGTCATGCTTGAAAGTTTGTGAACCCTGTAGAATTTTCTCAATTTCTGCATAAATTTGACCTTGAAGTTGTACATCAAGCAAGAATGGGAAAGAATTCCACCTACAAAGCTTCAACAATTAGTGTCCTCAGTTCCCAAATGCTTTTTGAGTGTTTAAAGGAAAGGTGATGTAACACAGCGGTAAACATGCCCTTGTCCCAACTTCTTTGGAACGTGTTGCAGGCATCAAATTCAAAATGAGTGAATATTTGCAAAAAACAATAAAGTTTATCCATTTGAACATTAAATATCTTGTCTTTGTAGTGTATTCATATTGAATATAGGTTGAAAAGGATTTGCAAATCATCGTATTCTGTTTTTATTTATGTTTTACACAACGTCCCAACTTCATTGGAATTGGGGTTGTAGACTTATTGAGCAAAATAATCCAGTGGGTGGCAAAAAGTAAATTAAGCTTTGTTTTCTGTATCTGGTTTGACCCTCTTCAATAACTGTTTATTAGCACTGAACATCAGCTTGGTGGAGTTTTAGCCCCTCCAAACAAAACAGCTTCAACTCTGTTATGTTGGTGGGTTTCCTCAAATGAACGATTGCTTCAGGTCCTTCCACAGCATTTCTACAGGATTAAGGTCAGGACTTTGACTTGGTCCTTCCAAAACATTAATTTTATTTTTCTTTAACCATTCTTTGGTAGTATGACTTGTGTGCTTAAGGTCATTTTCTTACTGCTTGACTCATGTTCTCTTAAGTTTCAGCTCACGGACAGATGATCCTGACATTTTCCTTTAGATTTTGCTGGTATGATTCAGAGTTCATTTTTTCACAAAATATTGTCCCAACAGTCTTCTGGCTTGTCCATGTGGTCTTTAGCAAACTGCAGATGGGCAGCAATGTTCTTTATGGAGAGCCCACAGTTTCAAGAACCACTGTATGTGATTGTTTATATGACTGTCTATATGCATAAAACAATGAATATAATATAATACAATATATGAACATAAAACATGAATTTTAAAGCACCCAGATGCTTACTTTAAAAGTTAAAGCATTGAACCATTATTTACAGTATGAAATCTGATGTATGACTGGCTGTCTTGTATTGTACCTCAAATATGGAACCGTTCAGACTATATATATATATATATATATATATATATATATATAGCCAAATGTATTCACTCACTCATCTCCAAATACCAAATTCATATATGCACTATATTCTCTGCACCCCAGGGACCCTTGTAGGTCAGTGGGATGGCTGACTTGTGTGGGGGCATCCACAAAAGTTGTACTTGAACTTCCATCCAGTGAGTGTATGTACAAGGTTGGTGTTCCTAATGAAGTGGCCAGAAAACAGAAGTACAAGGATAGTGACCATGTGCCCTCCTGGGGAGAGGGTTTACTTGGACCTAGCCCTGGCAGGCTTGGGGGGTAGTGTTCCTCGGCGAGCATCTGGTGGGCCGGGCTCAGCCCTAAAAGGCAATATGGGGCATGAACCCCTGTGGTGGAAATGTGAAAATATGCATATCTATAAAACCTGAAACCCAATAAAATATTGCTCCCAAAATACACAGATACCTGAAGACAGTTACACTATATTCCCAAAAGTATTCACTCACCCATCCAAAATCATTGAATTCAGGTGTTCCAATCACTTCCATGACCACAGGTGTATAAAACCAAGCCCCTAGGCCTGCAGACTGCTTCTACAGACATTAGTGAAAGAATGGGTCGCTCTCTGGAGGTCAGTGAATTCCAGCATGGTACTGTGACTGGACGCCACCTGTGCAACAAGTCCAGTCGTGAAATTTCCTCACTACTAAATATTCCACAGTCAACTGTCAGTGGGATTATAACAACATGGAAGTGATTGGGAACGACAGCAACTCAGCCACGAAGTGGTCGGCCATGTAAAATGCACAGAGGTCACCAACTTTCTGCAGAGTCAATCGCTACAGACCTCCAAACTTCATGTGGCCTTCAGATCAGCTCAATAACAGTGTAGAGAGCTTCATGGAATGGGTTTCCATGGCTGAGCAGCTGCATCCAAGCCTTACATCACAAAGCGCAATGCAAAGTGTCAAATGCAGTGGAGTAAAGCGCTGCCACTGGACTGTAGAGCAGTGGAGACCTGTTCTCTGGAGTGACCAATCACACAATTTCATGCTCCTAATTTTGTGGGAACAGTTTGGGGACAGTCCCTTCCTGTTCCAACATGACTGCGCACCAGTGCACAAAGCAGGTCCATAAAAACAGGGATGAGCGAGTTTGGTGTGGAAGAACTTGACTAGCCTGCACAGAGTCCTGACCTCAACCCGAACACCTTTGGGATGAATTAGAGCAGAGACTGTGAGCCAGGCCTTCTCGTCCAACATCAAAGTCTGACCTCACAGATGTGCTTCTGGAAGAATGGTCAAAAATTCCCATAAACACACTCCTAACCCTTGAGGAAAGCCTTCCCCGTAGAGCTGAAGCTGTTATAGCTGCAAAGGGTGGGCCGACATCATATTAAACCCTATGGATTAAGAATGGGATGTTGCACAAGTTGCTTTAACAGGAATGGGTGGGGCTAAACTGCCATAGGCTCAGTAGTCATTAATATGTAAATATGTTCAGGGTTCATCACAGTGCAAAACAGCCTACTTTCCATGTATTGATGGTACGTTTTGAAACTTTTTCATTCTACTTCAGAATGTTTTATTTGTTTTTCCACAGTTTCCACAGAGTCCTTAAAAACATCTATGGGTCCTAGGACTAAAATAAGAAGTGAACATCTTTTGTTTGAAATGGAAAAGTCTCCATCAGTGTCCTTCCTAAAGCCGGATCTCCTGCACGGAGAGGCCACCAGTGAAGGAAAAAAGCTGTTTGCAAGCTGGAAGCTAAACAGAGGAATGGTGAGAGCGAGGCAGTGCCAGATGAAAGCGGATTATAAAGCACAGATCAGTGCAGGATGCCTGGTCTAATGAGATCTGGGATGTGCTAATGTATGCAAGAGGAACGTGAGAGTAGGATGAAAAGCTTAAGGGAGCCGTGAGGTGAAATGACTCCTACCTGTCATGAAGCGGTACCTGAACACACTCCTCACCATTCCCTCTGTTTGGAATACCAGAAGAAAACAAGACTTAGTGGGCTACCAAGTCTTGCTATAATGAAGTATTCACACATTTTTTAGTATTCAGTGTTTCCGTTCTTTTCTGGAGCCTCACTTTCAGCTTCTCAAGGACATCTGCACATACACCTCCAATGTTCAGTCTTAGAAGGTGGTTGATCATTTTCTGAAGTAATCAAACACATTCAGTGATGTTGAGGTCTAGACGGCAATAGGATTCCCAACAAACTCATACAATGGTGCACTGTATAGGTGTCTATATTCTATTGGCCATGAAGAGTATGTATGCATTCATTTCAGCCAACTTGTGCAAAGTTCAGATCATTTAAGTGCAAGTTTAGTGGACTTTACCAGCTTTTACAGCACAGCTTAGACAGCTGTACATTGCAGTGAGTCATGATAAAGGATGACACACAATACAGAACTGTGCAAAAGTCAGATTTCATTTATATAATTACCAGTCATTTCTGCCATTATAGGCAAGTTCTTCATTATCAGCATCAACAACCTAACATCTTTTTTCAGTATTTTAACATGCCCACTCTCTCCCTTTACTCCAGCTTCCATTCTTTTCAGGAGACTCACTTTCAGCTCCTCAAAGAATCTGCAGACACGCCTCCAAAGCTCAGTCTTAGAAGCTGGTTGATGATTTTCTGAAGTAATCAAACCCATTCATTGGTGTTGAGGTCTGGACTCTGGGGTGGTCAGTCCATAGCTCAGCTTCTTTGTTTGATGCGTCCATCTCCTTTTCTCAGTGAGGTTCTTCTTGATCAGCTACACATCCTTTCAGACCCTCAGCGCTGAGCTGTCTTCTCACAGTGGAAGGATGGACGGAAACTCCTGTGGATGTTTTCAGATCTGAAGCAGCTTGATTTTCTCCTCTCTCTCAAAGATCAAAGCTTGAAGTGCTGTTTATCTGATGGGGGCAGTTTTGGTGTCGATGAGCTCTTCAAGGTGGTTGTTAGGAGCCACATTTTCTCTGCAGCATTTAATCATTTTTTGAACTCCTTCCTCATGTAAGTTGATTATTTTCTGTCTAATCTCCTCAGAAACATTTCCTGAAAGAAAAAACAAAACAAACAAACCAAAAAAACTTTGTACTTGTACTTAATGACTGTTTTCACTGGAAATAAAGTAAACGGCTTATGGTTTATTCAATTTTCTTTTTCATAAAATGTGCTTTTTAGCTGAGATGTGCTAAAATATGTTAATGCATCTTCTTTTTCCCCCTTGTTGCAAGTTTTGTCAGAACAAACAAATAAATAAATCAATCTCAAACTAAACGGACAGGTGTTGCTGAATAAATTAATCATGAATTGCTAAGCAGATAAGAAAAGAATGCTCTGGTGAAAAGATTTTAAAAACATGTTTCTTTTTTGTCATGTGCTAAAAGCTAAAGGAAATGTTAATGAAGCTTCTTTTCCCATAATGTTGCAAGTTGAAAGTAATAAACACATTTCAAACTGAACATGCTGCTCTCAGGGACAAGTGAGTTAATAAAATTGTGATTAGTATTCATAAAACATAACGGTTAAATGACTAAATTGACTTTTGTAACCTTGACAACTGACAGAGGAAGAGAAAAAACTCACAGCTCAAAACTTTCTTCCCCAGGTATCCAGATTCTATTTGGAAATATGTCATATTTGGATAGAGAAATATTTGAAGTCTGAGTTTTTGTGTGTTTATGAGGGAAATGATGTCTTTAATATTAATTTGTCTTCCACTGTCATAATAAAGCTCAGTGACCAGGAATGAGATAAAGTCAATAAGGAGAGCAGATGCTGTATGGTCACCTTGTGCTTGGTGGACACTCAGCAGACACCGTCACTGGCCTGCAGGCTTTAGGTGTCCTTCATTAGAATGGGACACATTCTCAGCAGGATTTCAGAAAATTTATTGTCCAACACAAACATCCCTTCACATCCCGGTATCTATCTCTCTCTCTCTCTCTCTCTCTCTCTCTCTCTCTCTCTCTCTCTCTCTCTCTACTGGACAGCACCATAGAACTCAATACTGTAATCATTTCCAAACGATGTCCAAAAGTCCAAAAAGGCACTTCACTTGTAATGTAATAAACCCCATAAATGTAAAAACATATTTAAAACACTCAGCCAGAAAATGTAATAAAATCTAAATAATACAATAAAATATTACATTATGGTTAAAACATGATTATGATATCAGTTAAGACCTTATATTACATTGGTTATTACATTATTGGGTTTTATTACACCTTTGAACAAGTAAAGGTACGTATTTAAGGTTATTATTAAATATTAAGATACTTATTAAAGGTACTTGCGTTATTAAAAATTGGTACATTATTGGGTTGGACAAGCTTTTATGTAAGATGAGCATAGGTGGGTGCTATTTTTCATATATCAAGCAAGCATCTCTCCATTGGCAAGACAGGCTAACACTAGATCACTAGATCCCTGAGGAATTTACATATGGTATTTTATACATTTTTTTACCAAGATGTTTGTTTTTTTAGCTTTTTATATGTTTGAGGCTAATGTAGCTACCAAGTAATGGAAGCTTATTACCATCATCAACATTTAGCATCCTCTCCATGGATCACCACCTTATCGTGGTGGAGAGGTTTGTGTGCTTGAAGGACCCTAGGAGCTATGTTGTCTGGAGCAAAAGCTTCTGGTAGGGTCTCCCATGGCAAACTGGTCCTAGGTGACAGGCCAGACAAAGTGTGATCCATAACCACCCCTATGAGGACAACAAAGCAGGACTTGTGTACCCTGCCCGGATCAGGGTTACCGGGGCCCCACCCTGGAGCCAGGCCTGGGGGAGGGGCTCGCCAGCAAGCGTCTGGTGGCCGGGCATTCACTCATGGTGCCCGGCCGGGCCCAGCCCGAAGGAGCTACATGAGTCCCCCCTCCCATCGACCCACCACCGATGGGAGGGGCAGTAGTAGGGGTGCGGTGCATTGTGGATCGGGCAGTGTCCGAAGGCGTGGGCCTTGGCGTTCTGATCCTCGGTTGCTGAAACTGGCTTTTGGAACTTGGAACGTTACCTCACTGGCGGGGAAGGAGCCTGAGTTGGTGCGCAAGGTCGAGAGATACCGGCTAGATATAGTCGGGCTCACCTCAACACACAGCTTGGGCTCTGGGTCCAATCTCCTTGAGAGGGGCTGGACTTTTTTCTTTTCTGGAGTTGCCCATGGTGAGAGGCGGAGGGCAGGTGTGGGCTTTCTCATAGCCCCTCGACTCGGCGCCTGTATGTTGGGGTTTTCCCCGGTGGACGAGAGGGTAGCTTCCCTACGCCTTCGGGTTGGGGAACGGGTCCTGACTGTTGTCTGTGCTTATGCATCGAACAGCAGTTCAGAATACCCAGCCTTCATAGAGTCCTTGGAAGGGGTGCTTGAAAGTGCTCCTCCTGGAGACTCTATTGTCCTACTGGGGGACTTCAACGCTCACGTGGTCAACGACAGTAAGACCTGGAGGGGTGTGATTGGGAGGAATGGCCTCTCTGATCTGAACCCGAGTGGTGTTCAGTTTTTGGACTTCTGTGCAAACCACAGTTTGTCCATAACGAACACCATGTTTGAACACAAGGATGTCCATAAGTGCACATGGCACCAGGACACCCTAGGCCGCAGTTCAATGATAGATAGATAGATAGATAGATAGATTCAACTTTATTGTCATTACTCAGTATAAGTACATGGCAACGAAATGCAGTTAGCATCTACCAGAAGTGCAAATAGTAGCAAATAGTGCAAAAAGAGAGTGTGCAAGTGTGCAATAAATAGGCATAGTGCAACATTACAGTATATAGAATAAATTACTTATAGATATGCAAAAAAATAGATTATAGATGTGTAGATATATACATGAACATGTTGGAGATGTACACTGTATAGAATAACTGTTGCGATGTGTTATTTACATGGCAGTAGAATGTTACATTTGTGCAGTGGTAATAATGATGAATAAAATAAAATAAAACAACAGCTCTGATTGGTGAGTGTAGTATGAAAGGCAGTGTTCATAGTCCGCTGTGTGCAGTATGAGTGGTAGTGATATCAGCGAGGTGTGGAGTTCAGCAGAGTGATTGTGGAGGGAAAGAAGCTGGACCTGAGCCGACTGGTTCTGGCCCGGATGCTCTTGTATCTCCTCCCGGATGGAAGTAGGTTGAACAGTTTGTGGTTGGGGTGGGAGGGGTCCTTAATGATTTCTCTGCGCACACAGCGCTGGTGGTGAATGTCTTTGATGGCAGGGAGCTGCATGCCTGTGATGCGCTGAGCAGTCCTTACTACCCTCTGCAGGGATTTCCTTTCCGCCACAGTGGAGCTACTGTACCACACGGTCACACAGTTGGTCAGTATGCTCTCGATGGTGCATCTGTAAAAATTTGTGAGGATCTGAGGAGACAGCCGGTCTTGTTTTAGTCTCCTCAGGAAGTAAAGACGCTGCTGTGCCTTCTTGATGAGATGGGAGGTGTTGAAGGACCATGAAAGGTCTGCCGAGATGTGGATTCCCAGGAACCTAAAGCTGGATACACGTTCTACCTCTGCTCCGTTGATGTAGACAGGAGAGTGTGTGCAGCCCTGATTGACTTTGTAGTCGTGTCAGCGGACTTGCGGCCATGTGTACTGGACACTCGGGTAAAGAGAGGAGCTGAGCTGTCAACTGATCACCACCTGGTGGTGAGTTGGATCAGGTGGTGGGGGAAGATGCCAGTCAGACCAGGCAAACCCAAACGTATAGTGAGGGTTTGCTGGGAACGTCTGGCAGAAGAACCTGTCAGATTGATCTTCAACTCACACCTCCGTCAGAACTTTGACCAGATATCAGGGGAGGTGGGGGACATTGACTCAGAATGGGCCATGTTCCGCTCCTCCATTGTTGAAGCGGCTGACTGTAGCTGTGGTCGCAAGGTAGTTGGTGCCTGTCGGGGCGGTAATCCTCGAACCCGGTGGTGGACACCCCAGGTGAGAGATCCCGTCAAGCTGAAGAAGGAGTCCTACTGGACATGGTTGGCCTGTAGGACACCAGAGGCAGCTGGCAGGTATCGACAAGCCAAGCGATCTGCGGCTTCAGTCATTGCCAAGGCAAAAACCCGGGTGTGGGAAGAGTTCGGTGAGGCCTTGGAAAGTGACTTTAAGTCGGCTCCAAAAAGATTCTGGCAAACCGTCAGGAGACTCAGAAGGGGAAAGCAGTGTGCCACTAGCACTGTACATAGTGGAGATGGTGTGCTGCTGACTTCGACTGAAGACGTCATTGGGCGGTGGAAGGAATACTTTGAGGACCTTCTCAATCCCACCAACACATTCTCCAGTGAGGAGGCAGAGTCTGGGGACACGGGAGTAGGCTTGTCCATTACTGAGGCCGAAGTCGCTAAGGTAGTTAAAAAGCTCCTTGGCGGCAGGGCTGCAGGGGTGGATGAGATCCGTCCCGAGTTCCTCAAGGCTCTGGATGTTGTGGGGCTGTCTTGGCTGACACGCCTTTTCAACATTGCGTGGACATCGGGGGTGGTGCCACTTGATTGGCAGACTGGGGTGGTGGTGCCTCTTTTTAAAAAGGGGGACCGGAGGGTGTGTTCCAACTACAGGGGAATCACACTCCTCAGCCTCCCTGGTAAGGTCTATGCAAGGGTACTGGAGAAGAGAGTCCGGCTTATAGTTGAACCTCGGATTCAGGAGGAGCAGTGCGGGTTCCGCCCTGGTCGTGGAACACTGGACCAACTCTTTACCCTCTCCAGGATTCTTGAGGGTTCATGGGAGTTTGCCCAACCAGTCCACATGTGCTTTGTGGATTTGGAGAAGGCATTCGACTGTGTTCCCCGGGGTATTCTGTGGGAAGTGCTTCGGGAGTATGGGGTACATGGCTACGAGCCATTCAGGCCCTGTACAAACAAAGTCAGACTTTTTCCCAGTGAAAGTTGGACTCCGTCAGGGCTGCCCTTTGTCACCGATTCTATTCATAATTTTTATGGATAGAATTTCTAGGCGCAGTCAGGGGATGGAGGGTGTCCGGTTTGGTGACCTCAGGGTCACATCGCTGCTGTTTGCAGATGATGTGGTCCTATTGGGGACATCAGGCCGTGAACTTCAGCTTTCACTGGATCAGTTTGCAGCTGAGTGTGAAGCGGCCGGGATGAGGATCAGTACCTCCAAATCCGAGGCCATGGTTCTCACGCGGGAAAGGGTGGAGAGCCCTCTCTGGGTCGGGGATGAGCTCTTGCCTCAAGTGGAGGAGTTTAAGTATCTCGGGGTCTTGTTCACGAGTGATGGTACAAGGGAGCGGGAGATTGACAGGCGGATTGGTGCTGGGTCAGCAGTGATGCGGGCTCTTTACCGGTCTGTTGTGGTAAAGAAAGAGCTGAGCCATAAGGCAAGGCTCTCGATTTACTGGTCGATCTACGTTCCCACCCTCACCTATGGTCATGAGCTTTGGGTAATGACCGAAAGAACGAGATCGCGAATACAAGCGGCTGAAATGAGTTTCCTCCGCAGGGTGTCTGGACTCTCCCTTAGAGATAGGATGAGAAGTTCGGTCATCCGGGAGGGACTCGGAGTAGAGCCGCTGCTTCTTCACGTCGAGAGGAGCCAGTTGAGGTGGTTCGGGCATCTTGTTAGGATGCCTCCTGGACGCCTCCCTTGGGAGGTGTCACAGGCAAGTCCACCGGGGAGGAGACCCCGGGGAAGACCCAGGACACGCTGGCGTGACTATATCGCCCAGCTGGCCTGGGAGCGCCTCGGAATCCCTCCCAGGGAGCTAGTGGAAGTGGCTGGGGAAAGGGAGGTCTGGGCTTCATTGCTCAGGATGCTGCCCCCGCGACCCGAACCCCGGAGAAGCGGAAGATGATGGATGGATGGATGGATGGAACATTTAGCATAGTGCTAACTGCATGCCTAAATAATAACATAATCATCTTAGACCATGTTGATTCGTTCAGTAATATACACTCAGTTGCTTGTTAACACAAATAGCTAATCAGCCAATCACATGGCTGGAACATGCATTTAGGCATGTAGAGGTGGTCAAGGCAACTTGCTGAAGTGCAGACCGAGCATCAGAATGGGGGAAGAAAGGTGATTTAAGTGACTTTGAACATGGCATGGTTGTTGTTGCCAGACGGGCTGGTCTGAGTATTTCAGAAACTGCTGATCTACTGGGATTTTCACGCACAACCGTCTCTAGGGTTTACAGAGAATGGTCCAAAAAAGAGAAAATATCCAGTGAGCGGCAGTTGTGTGGACAAAACGCCTTGTTAATGTGAGAGGTCAGAGGAGAATGGGCAGACTGGTTCGAGATGATAGAAAGTGGCTGGTGAGTGTATAATAGACTTGCTCATATGGTTTCTGAGACTGGACACTGTATGACTCGCTGTTATCTGTAAACATGGACAGCCAAAATGTATCCTTTTAGATGGATGCTGCAATTTTTAGCTATGCTAATGTGTTTTGATCCATGTATAAAGAACCAATATTTCGGATTTTTGGATACCAAATCTAGATTTCTAGGTCAGCTGGACAACTGAAATCCAAAGTGGATGCTGTCCACTAAAAACATTCCCTTTCTCAGTCTTCATATTATGCGGGTGATACTTCTCAAGCAAGACTTTGTCCATTAGCAAGGCTAGGCTAACTCACATCAATATATTGATGGAAAATGAAATGTACTTATGTTTCCCAAACACCAACATGTTTGAGGTCTAAAGTTTACTCCTTTAGTTTCATAAAGGTGCAATCTATGAGACTGGAGAACGATGGTTAATATTGGTACTCAACAGCAAAAAAAAAATACTCCCCTCAATGTTGTGCTCCTCCAGAGGCTCTGCCTCCCAAATTCATGGACTTGCATTGTCGACACTTTTGAGATGTTTGTGGCCATAAAACCCTTTGCAAATGTTGAGCAGACAAATACCATGCCATTACATTAGAGTGATTGATGACACAGCAAGTAATGTCGCTAATGTTCACTAGGTAGTCAGTTAGCAAACTGTTGCTGCAGTTTCTGTTGTGAAGCAAAAATTCCAATCACAAGCATTCGCAAACAGGACAAACTATACTGACCTATTGGTTCTGTGAAACAGCAAAAATATGCTCATGTCAGCCACCTTTCAAGCAGGAGCGAACTCCTCAACCGTTTTCAATCATTTCACCTCTCAGTGAAGCTTAAGTCACCAGCTTCTTGTTTAAATTTTCCTGTCCTGCCTTAAAAGGTATAGCAGATAGACTACATTCCAGGTACCTCTGTCTCTTTTCGAATTTTCCCATTCCACTTTAAGTGATCCATGCTGTCTGGGGAGGGCAAAAGAAAACACAGGGAGGGCCGACGTGTTTGCAGGAAGGGACTACCATGCAAGTGCAACTGGACCAGCTATGAAAACAAAAAACAGAGAAGCTCACATTACGGCAAAAACAGGTTAGCGTGACTTCAATCTCTGCTCAGAATACTGTTACTTCAATATTTCTTTACATAGAAAATAGATGTTTTCTGCTGTATTAATGTTGAAAATGTCTAATTTATAGCCTTTAAGTTCTTTAGAGCTTTGAGGCTAATGTAACTAATAAGTAATAGAAGCTTAAAAGCATCTATTACAGACACTGAACTCCACATGGATTGAGATAAGTTTGTGAGGATGTTTGCTTGCAGTTCGCATGATGCTTACGCTGCTTGTTAGCAACATTAGCATCTTGGCTACAGTGCAACACTAAAAATGAAAACTTCAGACACTTATCACCAAGCCCATTTTTGCTATTAGTGGTAAGTGGAGGCATTAAGGGCTCAGGTCATGTAATATTTTATTTTTATTTAGTTTATTTAACTTAGTAGACTTATTGTTTTATTGCATCTACCTTAGCATTTATTAAACATTTTCCTGGTTGAATCTAATGAAGCACTTACTCTTTTTCATTCTTGCTTATGAAATGATGAAACCAGCATTGGTGAAGTGGTCACCTAGCGAATATGTGGCTTATGGCTACTAAATGTTCAGTCAGGTATGTTTCTGTTGGACACTCCTGGCTTACCAAGGTGTCTGATTTGTGAAATATCCCTCTGGTCTGAAATGGGTCTAGGACACATGTCTAGCTACCCACTCCAGCTCTGAATATGAATTCTCTTCCTCTCATCACAGTCTGGATGATGTGGACACTTTGGGATATAAACCTGAGGATGCTTGAGAATCTCTTGAATATTGCACAGCTTCAAATTCTCATCATCAAGGCTCAGAAAAGAATGGATGCTTTCATTGCCGTCTGGATCTCGTTCATTAGTAAAAGTGCTCTGTGATTGTCACTGTAGACTTGACTGACAGTTTGGTTCTCATCTCTAGATGTTCTACACTAGTGAGTGCCCCCTACTGTGTTTCTTAAAGCGGCACTTATTCATTAGCCAGATCTCATTACATTACATTACATTACATTTAGCAGATGCTTTTATCCAAAGCGACTTACAAATAATGAAGTACATAGAACAAACATAGTCAGGCCTTAAAGGAGGCCAAAGGGTAATAGCGGGGTAGAGAAGGGAAGGAGGGCAAGAAGGAGATGAGGTTGGTAGTGGTTAGATTGCAAGAGGCGATTAGAGTAAGTGCTCCCTGAAGAGCTCTGTCTTCAGGAGTTTCTTAAAAATAGCGAGGGACGCCCCTGCTCTGACAGTGGAAGGAAGCTTGTTCCACCATTGGGGAATCAAGTATGAGAACAGTCTCGATTGCTTTGTGTGAATGTTTGGCAAAGCTAAGCGACGTTCATTGGAGGATCGCAGCGGCCGGGCGGTGCTGTAAGCCTTTAGGAGCAAGTGCAGGTAGGAAGGAGCCTGCTCTGTTAACACTTTGTAGGCAATCGTAAGAGTTTTAAATTTGATACGAGCAGCAATCGGTAACCAGAGTGGAGCTCAATGAGCAGTGGGGTGACATGCGCCCGTTTTGGTTGGTTAAAGAGCAGACGCGCTGCAGCGTTCTGACCCATCTTCAGTGGTTTTACAACATAGGCCGGGAGGCCCGTTAGTATGGCATTGCAGTAGTTGAGGCGTGAGATGACCACTGCTTGTACCAAGAGTTGGGTGGCTTGTTGTGTTAGAAACGGCCGTATCTGTCTGATGTTGTACAGCGCAAAGTGGCAGGACCGAGCCACCGAGGCAACATGGTGCGTAAAGGAGAGTTGGTCATCTACCATAACCCCCAGGTTCCTAGCAACCTTCGTCGGGGAGAGTGAGAGTGAGTCGATGGTTATGGTGAAGTTGTGTTGAATGAATTGTTTAGCTGGTATAACCAGAAGTTCAGACTTTGACAGGTTTAGTTGAAGGTGGTATTCCTTCATCCATGCGGATATGTCCGAGAGGCACTGCGATAGATCGACGGGTCATCAGGCAGGAATGACAGATAGAGCTGGGTGTCGTCAGCATAGCAATGGTACGAGAAGCCATGTGAGCGGATAACCCGGCCTAGAGAGGTGGTGTAAATAGAAAAGAGAAGGGGTCCCGATCCCTGGGGAACCTCAGTGGACAGCGAGTGGGCTGAGGAGAGCTCTCCATGCCACGACACCTTGAATGAGCGCCCAGTGAGGTACGATCTGAACCATAGTAGCGCATTGTCTGAGATACCCATGTTTGATAGAGTAGATAGGAGAAATTCATGATTGACTGTGTCAAAAGCGGCTGAGAGGTCCAGCAGAATGAGTACTGAGGACTGTCCTGCAGCTCTGGCAGTTTTTAGTGCCTCAATCACAGATAAAAGAGCCGTTTCAGTGGAGTGCCCTTTTTTAAAACCTGATTGATTTGGGTCCAGGAGGTCATTCTGGGAGAGGAAACCAGAGACATGACTGTAGACTGCTCTTTCTATAGTTTTGGAAAGAAAGGGTAGTAGTGAGACTGGCCTGTAGTTATCAACCTGGGTAGGGTTGTGAGAAGGCTTTTTAAGCAATGGTGTGACTTGGGCTTGTTTAAAGACAGTTGGAAACACATCAGTAGTTATGGAGGCATTGATGGTGTGTGTGATAGCTGGGATGATAGCAGGTGCAATGGTTTGTAGTAGGTCGGTAGGAATCGGATCAAGTGGACATGTAGTAGGACGGCTACATGTTACAAGAGTCAGTGCCTCGCTCTCAGTGAGAGGAGTAAATGAGGAGAAGATGGCACCTTTGGTCGAGGGATACAGAGGAGCACAGCACAAAAAACAGGATGTGCTTTTTGTTTCTCTCTGTGTGTTTAAACATTTTATTGTGTCAAATGATTAATTTAACAGTCTTTGCATTGCTGATAAAAAAAAATGTTCGTCCTAAGTTTAACTTTCTTGGGGTTAAATGCAAGCACTCTTGGAGACGTTCTTTCTTGCTTATGGTTTTGGAGAAGGCACAAGTATAATTGTGCATTGCTTATATCATTCAGTTGACACTGTCTTCCCACAGATTGATCATTTCTGTTTTGTATCTCAAAAATTATGAAAGTTAACCTGACTGAAATGCATGTTATGTGCAGTGGTGGACGAAGTACATAAATCATGTCCTGGAGTTAAAGTAGAGACACCCAAGGTAAAATATTACTCCAGTAAAAGTAGAAGTTCCTCCCTTTAGACCTCCACCTTAGTAAAAGTACAAAAGTATTTGCCTTCAAATGCACTTAAGTATCAAAAGTAAAAGTACCAAAAGATTATGACCGATTAAAGATTATGGCTCTGATGTTCTGTTATCATTTTTATAACAAGACTCGCTTCATGAACTCATTTAAGGTGAAAATCCTCCAGTGTCTCTCTTGGTAAACCAGTCTTTTAATAGAACGTCATTAATTAGTGACGCTAACGTTTATTAAAATGATCATAAGCACAAAACACTGAAGGCAAACAGTTTCCATCAGGGAGAACCGAGTGGCTCTGAAATCACTTTTTACACACAAGCAAAGTTTCAGTTTCAGATTTATTTACAACTTAGTTCCAAGTTTAAGTTTAATAAAAACTGGCTTTAAACTCAGCATCACAAATGAGCTCCTAATGTAGGATCTCCCAGGGCAAACAGGTCTGGGAGTCCATATCGTACATAAAAAATCGTGTACCCTGCCCGGGAAAGGGTCACCGGGACCTACCCCTGGAGTCCCCGGCTGGTGACCAGGCAGTTGGAGTTTGTCCCGGTGGACGAGAGGGTCGCCTCAATGTGAATTAAAATCGCAGAGAGGAAAACTTTGACGGTTGTCTGTGTGTATGCACCAAACAACAGGTCAGAGTATTCGGCCTTCCTGGAGCGAGTGGGCGGGGTTCTGGAAAGGGTCCCACCTACAGACTCCATAGTCCTACTGGGAGACTTCAATGCTCATGTTGGCAATGACTGGGAGATCTGGAGAGGCGTGATTGGGAAGAACGGCCTGCCCGATCTAAACCTGAATGGTGAATTGTTATTGCACTTCTGTGCCAGGCATGGATTGTCCATAACGAACACCAAGTTTGAACACAAGGATGTTCATAAGTTTACACGGTACCAGAGCTCCTTGGGTCAAAGGTCAATGATCGACTTCATTGTTTCATCTGACTTGGGACCATATGTTCTGGACACTAGGGTGAAGAGAGGTGCTGAGCTGTCAACTGATCACCATCTGGTGGTGAGTTGGATCAGATGGCAAGGAAGACTGATGGTCAGATCCGGTAGGCCCAAGCGAATAGTGAGGGTGTGGTGGGAACGACTTTCAGAGGCCCCTGTTCGGAATGATTTCAACTCCCACCTCCGGGAGAGCTTTTCTCACGTCCCAGAGGAGGTAGGGGACATGGAGTCTGAATGGACCCTGTTCAAAACCTCCATTGTGGAAGCTGCCAGGCGTAGCTGTGGCCAAAAGCTTGTGGGTGCCTGTCTGGGCGGTAACCCAAGAACCTCCTGGTGGACACCGGTGGTGAGGGAGGCCGTCAAGCCTCAAGTTGGTAAGCTCCTCAGTGGTAAGGCACTGGGGGTGGATGAGATTCGTCCAGAAATGCTTAAGGCTCTGGATATTGTGGGGCTGTCATGGCTAACACGCCTCTGCAATATTGCATGGACCTCGGGAACAGTACCCTTGGACTGGCAGACTGGGGTGATGGTCCCTATTTTTAAAAAGGGGGACCGGAGGGTGTGTGCCAATTATCAGGGTATCACACTGCTCAGCCTCCCTGGGAAAGTCTATGCAAAGGTGCTGTAAAGGAAACTCTGACCGATAGTTGAACCTCAGATTGAGGAGGAACAATGTGGATTCCGTCCCGGCCATGGAACAATGGACCAGCTTTTCACCCTCTCACAGATTGTTGAGGGGGCATGGGAGTTTGCCAATCCAGTCTACATGTGTTTTGTGGACTTGGAGAAGGCTTATGACCGTGTTCCTCGAGATATCTTGTGGGAGGTCCTCGGGAGTATGGGGTGCCGGGGCTACTACTCCAGGCTATCCAATCTCTGTACTCCCGGAGTGAGAGCTGTGTCCGTATACTCGGCATTAAGTCAGACTCTTTCAGTGTTAGCGTTGGACTTCGCCAGGGTTGTGCTCTCTCCACTCTTGTTCGTGATATTCATGGACAGAGTGTCCGGGTGTAGCCGGGGTCAGGAGGGCATTATGTGTGGAGGCCGGAGGGTGGCGTCTCTGCTATTTGCAGATGATGTTGTTCTTTTGGCGGAATCACTGTGGAATGAGCTGTGGGTAATGACCGAAAGAACGAGATCACGAATACAAGTGGCGGAAATGAGCTTTCTTTGTCGGGTGGCGGGCTACACGCTATGCGATAGAGTGAGGAGCTCGGTCATCTGGAAGGAGCTCAGAGTAGAGCCGCTACTCCTCCGCATTGAGAGGAGCCAGCTGAGGTGGTTCGGGCATCTGATCCGGATGCCCCCTGGATGCCTCCCGGTGGGGGTGTTCCAGGCACGGCCTACCGGGACAAGACCCTGGGGTCGCCCTAGGACCTGCTGGAGGGATTATGTCTCCAAGTTGGCCTGGGATCTTGGGGTCCCCGGGAATGAGCTGGAGGAAGTTGCGGGGGACAGGGTCATCTGGGATTCTCTGCTCTCCCAACTGCTACCGCGACCCTTTTTGGACTAGCGGTCAACGATGATGGTTGGATGGAGGATGTTTGTAGAAATTCAGAAAAAAGCTGTGTCAGTCACGACTGCATATGTGGACATATTTCTATATTGTGCTCTATTTACACAAAGTTAGGTTAGTTCATCATTTATGTTGAACAGACTCTCCCAAAATGTTATGCTGCTGCGCTGACGTTGGACCGTGTGCTGCACTGGCTGGGTATGACCAACAGGTCAAAACCAGCCCTAAACAAAGTGACCGCTGTGCCCTGATTGGTGTTCTTGCTTTGCGCTTCTTTCATTTTGACATGTTACATTTTTATACACACAGAAACCAAAAGGAACGACAGATTTCTCAAAATGTGGTGGAGGAAAAAGTCAGATATTAGACTTTGAAATGTAATGGAGCAAATCTGTTTGCCTCTCAATCTTCAGCCAATAAGTGCATCTTATCAGTGTAGAGTAACCATGTAAATGGGTGTAGCCCCCCTGGCTGTACCCCTTTTAGACAATTCCTAAGTTATAACTTAAGTCATGCAGCTAAACTAAAAAGTTCCACTTTGTGGAATGCCCTCCAGATTGCATATTTATCTTTAATAATCTAAACCTATACGGAAAGTGAACATTTGCATTAATCTGTGCATCATGTGACAATTTAAAAGCGACCTTTAAGAGCCGTGCTACGCTGTGTGGCTGTAATGTTTAGAAGGAGCTTTGAATGTCTTAGATGTTTAAGATGCATGCGATTAGTGGTGCGGCGTTCATTAGGCTTATCACCCCTCACTCTTCACGGTCAAACTGCTTTCCCCTCCTCTCCAGCACACACCCCGTAACAAATAACACTAATAAAACAGATTAGCAAAGAGAGCAGAGCGACTGGAAAATATGCACTACATTATTTTCTCTCCAAAAGCGTCTGTCTCTCTGAGCCTCATTCTGCCGTATGGTTGAGCATGCTGATGAGGATGAAGGAGTGGGGTATTGATAGAAGGAGAGGGGTTGATGAGGGTGGCCATTTACACATACATCAATCAGGCATAACATTCTGACCACCTCCTTGTTTCTACACTCATTGTCCATTTTATCAGCTCCACTTACTGTATAGCTGCACTTTGTAGTTCTACAGTTACAGACTGTAGTCCATCTGTTTCTCTGATACTTTGTTACCCCCTTTTACCCTGTTCTTCAGTGGTCAGGACCCCCATGGACCCTCACAGAGCAGGTACTATTTGGGTGGTGGGTCATTCTCAGCACTGCAGTAACACTGACATGGTAGTTGTGTATTAGTGCGTGTTGTGCTGGTACAAGTGGATCAGCCAGCAGTTCTGCTAGAGTTTTTAAACACTGTGTCCACTCACTGTCCACTCTATTAGACAATGCTACCTTGTCAGTCCACCTTGTAGATGTAAAGTCAGAGACAATAGCTCATCTGCTGCTGCACCGTTTGTGTTGGTCATCCTCTAGTCCTTCATCAGTGGTCACAGGACGCTGTTGGCTGGATATTTTTGGTTGGTGGACCATTCTCAGTCCAGCAGTGACACTGAGGTGTTTTAAACTCCAGCACCACTGCTGTGTCTGATCCACTCAGACCAGCACAACACACACTAACACACCACCACCACGTCAGTGTTACTGTAGTGCTGAGAATGATCCACCACCCAAATAGTACCTGCTCTGTGAGGGTCCATGGGGGTCCTGACCACTGAAGAACAGGGTAACAAAGTATCAGAGAAACAGATGGACTACAGTCTGTAACTGTAGAACTACAAAGTGCAGCTATACAGTAAGTGGAGCTGATAAAATGGACCATGAACGCAGAAACAAGGAGGTTTGTATCGCTGCTGTCAGAACAAAACCTTGTATCTCCAAAATAGTAACTTTACAGGAGAAGGAAAAACATACTTTATTTTTAATGTAAGTCAATGGAACTAAATATATTTATAGGCAATTTTGGGCTGTTTCTTTTGGCCCTTTCATCATGAAAATGTGACACAATATAAAGGACAAGACGTATTTTCAAATTATGTGAAAAACTGGAAAATGACAAAAATATACAAGGTTTCATTCCAACATTAGCGACATATACATAACACTGCTGTCAACAAAACTTTTGTTTGTCCCAAAGGACCACAACATGTCAACAAATAAACAAAAATTAAACAGAATAATAGTAAGTAAATAAATAAATATGCTGGCATATCTACACAAGCTTCTTCTCATGCAGTATAATCGTGACCGGATCTACCAACATTGTGAAACAAAGGGACGCATGTCAGATTTTCAGATGGGCTGCTTTATTCTTGGTAGTTCTCTGTAAGTTAAAGGCAAAGTTTGACTGGCAGCAGGACAGATTGGTGGCTACTGGACTGCAGTACTTCAAAATAAACCTCCATTCATTTTCAGCTATATTAATTATGATGATGATAACCAGTGGCGCAAGTTATAATTGAAATAATTAGAAATTTGCTGAAGTCAGGTAAAATGGCAAATAACAGTCAGGCTTTTGCTTTTATAGGCGAAATGAAATAAAATTGAGCGACTCACTACTGAGAGTCGCATATATTACAAGTGCAGATTAAACACAATATCATTAGCTGATTCCAATCTCAGCAGGTTCAGCTGTGACTCACTCAACTTTATTTTCTGAGCTCCTACGGAATAAAGGAAAGCTGTTACGGCTGCTGCTGGTTTGGTTGTTGTCACTCTTATTGTTGCTACTTAAATCAACTTTTTTTCATTGTTATTGTTCTTGTAGTTGTGGCTATTGTTGTTTTCATCACTGCCATTGTCACAGGTGTTGTACTTGTGGTTGATTGGTGATTTATCTGTGATTGGTGATTGATCTGTGATTGGTGATTGATCTGTGCTTGTTTTTGACTGCTCATTGTACTTGTGGTTGATTGGTGATTGATCTGTGATTGGTGATTGATCTGTGATTGGTGATTGATCTGTGCTTGTTTTTGACTGCTCATTGTACTTGTGGTTGATTGGTGATTGATCTGTGATTGGTGATTGATCTGTGCTTGTTTTTGACTGCTCGTTGTACTTGTGGTTGATTGGTGATTGATCTGTGATTGGTGATTGATCTGTGCTTATTTCTGACTGCTCGTTGTACTTGTGGTTGATTGGTGATTGATCTGTGATTGGTGATTGATCTGTGCTTGTTTCTGACTGCTCGTTGTACTTGTGGTTGATTGGTGATTGATCTGTGATTGGTGATTGATCTGTGCTTGTTTCTTACTGCTCGTTGTACTTGTGGTTGATTGGTGATTGATCTGTGATTGGTGATTGATCTGTGCTTGTTTTTGACTGCTTGTTGTATTTGTGGTTGATTGGTGATTGATCTGTGATTGGTGATTGATCTGTCCTTGTTTTTGACTGGTTATTGTACTTGTGGCTGATTGGTGATTGATCTGTGCTTGTTTTTGACTGGTCGTTGTACTTGTGGTTGACTGGTGATTGATCTGTGATTGGTGATTGATCTGTGCTTGTTTTTGACTGGTCATTGTACTTGTGGTTGATTGGTGATTGATCCATGCTTGTTGTATAAAGGAGTTATGATGTGACTGAAGATTGAGGAACGACCATGCCTAAAACTCCTCTTTCTCAATTTCAGCTTCCTATAAACACCAATCCTTCACTCCTCCTACTTGTGATGAAATTTCGCACCCCTTCTCCTCCACCTTCTCCTCCACCGCATCCACACCTTTGATCTTTAATATATGAGGTATTCTGGATTTTATTATAACGTCTGTTTGAAAATGATTTTTCTTAGAACACTTTTTATCTATCTTAGGTAACACTTTTTATCACCATTGTAACGTCACCATTGTAAACATCCATAAACACATTCATAACATGTTATAATGCATTCATAAGGCATCAGAAACATGGTTATATAATTATTTATAAAAATGCATTACACATTATAGCCATGTATATTATGCATTGTGAATCATTAACATAATGAATTATAAGTAATGTTCATAACAAATTATTAGAGCTCATAAGTTGTATTTGTCCACTCTAAGTAAAGTGAAGCGTACTGTACTAAAGCGTCCTCCAGCGTTATGAGTGAAGTATTTACTGAAGGATTTACTGAAACACTAAAACATCCACAATAAAGCTCATTACAGGCTTCAAATGCCAGAGTTTAAACTAGTGCTGCCATCAGTGTTTTACCCAATGTGGGAAAGTCAATGTACACCACTGTCAATGTACATCACCGTTAGCCTGGCACTAACTTTACACTGCATATCCAATAGAACACGAGCGGAGATTAGTATTGCTGTACTGTAGTGTAGTGTTACAGAGTGAAGGGTTCTAGCACTCAATGTTAGAACCAGTGAGGGAAAAAATTACAATGACAGCACTCGACTATCTCGCCTCTCCCTCTTCAGGCCTTCACTCCACAGTGACTCTGCATTCAGTGTAATATCAGAGGGGGTTCAGGGGAGGGGCTGATGGGTACTTGGTTTGCTGTGATGTACTGTAACATTTAAAGTGAGGTGCCGGGTAAGAAAAGCTCACTGTAGCAGTGATTCTAGACTGGACGGCCTGTTTGGAGCATCTCAATATTCAGAACTGAAGCCCCAAAGATCCCTAACAGCTCCAGTGCTGAGAAGTATAATACTGGAAATATTTTAATACATATTTATAACCATGTTTATAATGCCTTAGGAATGCATTAGAACATGTTACATATGTATTTATTGATGCTTATAAAGGTAATATTCATAGAAAGTGTTACCAAACTTTATTTTGGATCTGTTTTTAGGTCATGTGGTCTTTGTTGTCAATATTCCTTGTATGTGTAATATGATTGGTGAAATAACGTGATGATCTGATTTCTCTGATTCTAATTCTTTCAACATGTTTATGGAAATAATGGACGTTGTGTTCTCCAGGTCAAAGAAGAATAACAACATCCTGATTGTGACCAGCATAAAGTTAACAGCCGGTATCGTCGTGGTATGAGGGGCTTTTACTGGGTGACTTGCACATCTGTGAGGGCACCATTACTGCTGAGGGGTACATACGCATTTTGAAGCAACATCTGCTGCTTATGCTCCCTGTTTGTTTCAGCAAGAAAATGCCAAGCCCCATTCAGCATGTGTTACAAAAGCATGGCTTTGTGTTAAGAGAGTGGAGGTGCTAGACTGGCCTGCCTGCAGTCCAGACCTTTCTCATATTAATAGACAACAGTAGAGGCCCCCAGACTGCTGGGCAGCTGAAGTGTTACATCAAGCAAAGATGGAAAACAAATCCACTTTCCCAACAACAACTGGTACCCTCAGTTTCCAAATGATTAGTGCATGTTGTTAAATGTAAACTTTGTGTATGAAATGCAATGTAAATGAACAAGGCGTGTATATCCCTGCTGTCAGAAGAAAACCTAGTATCTCCATTTTTGTTGTTTTTCAGTTTTAGACAAAATTTTAAAATATGTATTGTTCTTTACATTGTGTGTAAATTCCATGATGAATGGACCAAAATAAACAGGCTATAATGACTTGGAAAAACACCTGAGTCCATTGACTTACATTAAAAGTAAAGTAGGTTTTTTGCTTCTCCTGTAAAGTTACCGTTTTGGAGATACGAGATTTTGTTCTAACAACAACAATATGTATACAGTGCATTTCATACACAAAAGTAATTTTACAAAAACACGCAACTACGTGATTTCCAAAACAAATGATTTTTGAAGATATTGAAGTTATATACATAGAAGCTAAAGCGATATTAGAATCTACTGTTTTTTCCATGATATTATAAGATAAGATAAGATAAGATAAGATAAGATAAGATAAGATAAGATAAGATAATCCTTTATTAGTCCCACAGCGGGGAAATTCACAGAATTACAGCAGCAGAGTAATAGAAGTAAGGCACTCAGTAATAGAAACGGGAAACAATCTAAACATTCTTGACATTATAAATAATACAATTTAAAGTTAAATCTCTAGACTATTTACAACAAAATAAGAATAAAAATAAGAGCTGCATAAGATCTGTATTGCACTTATGAACATATTGCACAATGAAAAATATTTGCATTCTGAGTATAAGTGTATATTGTATGTGTATGATCTACTGGGAGCAGTGCTGGTTGAACAGTCTCACAGCAGCAGGAAGGAAGGACCTGCGATAGCGCTCCTTCACACACTTGGGGTGAAGGAGCTGGTCACTGAAGGAACTGCCCAGTGCTACCAGAGTCTCATGCATGGGGTGGGAGTCGTTCTCCAGCATGGATGCTAGCTTGTTTAGCATCCTCCTTTCTCCCACCGCCTGCACTGGGTCTAGAGGAGTTCCCAGGACCGAGCCGGCCCTCCTGTTAAGGTAGTTATATATAATAGTTATTATACCAGATTATTATTATACCTTTATTCCTAATATTATGTAATTCATTCATTCTGAGGAGTAGTTTTATTAGACCTTCATTATGAATATTTATTCATTAAAACTTCATTCTGGATTTTAATGTTATTGTAACTGAATTCTGATAATGAATTTCATCATAAAACAATTTTCCATGTTACACGTTTAGATTTAGAATCTTCCACGGCTCTGTTTATCACTGTGGGCACCTCTAATATTTCTATTTGTTACAGATTCATGATTATTATCTCAACTTCGTGCAGCTAAACAGGATGAGTGAATATTTTATACATTCATCTGCAAAAAAAATTAGTTTTATACCACTAAAACATTCCTTCCTGTTCAGCTTTTAACTGTACAGCAGTTTTCAACTGACGTCAAGCCAACCAAATTAGCCTATATAGTGAGTAGGAAACTTTCATCTCATTATGTGACTAAGGACACGAATAAAAAGCCAATATAGTGCGACCGGTGGGTCATTTATAGCAGGAGCCAGCCAATGTTTAAGCAGATGCTGTTCTCATTAAGGCTGAGAGCAGAGAGAGGTCAGTACAATGTCTAGCATTACACTGACCACTACAGAGGAGCATGACTAACCACTCATTAAACAGCTTTTATTAGGCAGAGGAGGAGTGGTCAGGTGATGGAGAACGAGCAGCTCCTCTGTGACTTCCTGTGTGCTCCTGCATTAAAGGATCAAAGGGAATCTTTTGATTTGTGCCTCATGCTCTGACTGTGTTTTCAAAGATTTCAGCAGCTTTTGTTGTTGGAGCTGAAGTGGATCTCCTGCAGCAGGTGGTGAGTCGAGGAGCCTCTAGTGAGGAGTGTCTGTGTCAGAATGGCTCCCAGAGATGGAGACAGCATTACTGTAGTGTCTAGCAACCAAGTCCTTTCAGGTAGTGATGGAGAGGGGTTTAGATTTTTTATTTTTTTTTTGTAATAATACAGACCTACTACCATAAAACTATCCACAGCAATGATAACAACAATAAAAATGACAACTATATCAGCAACAATGACAACAAAAGTGAAGGGAATGGTAGCAGTGAAAAGTCTCCAACAATACTGGCAACAGAAACATCAGCAGGAGGTCGTTTCAACTATTAGCAATGTTTTCACAGTTTCTTTCCATTCGTTATGAAGAGGACTCAAATAAATCGTTTCAACTATGAACAAAGTTTTTGAAATTCCTTTCTGTTTGTTATGAAGAGGACTTATGCAATTCATTTAAACTATAAACAAAGCTCTCATCATTTCTGTCTGTTAGTTTTGAAGAGGACCTCTACTGTTTACTTCCACGTATTAAGTCATATGATAGAATTTATCCTCTAAATTGAATCTGAACAGATCAGCAATGAACAACAAGCTCAGATCAACCAGCAACCAACAACAACCACAGATAGACCAGTAAGTATCAAACACAGATTAAAAATCAATTAACAGCATCCACCACATATAAACTAATCTGCAACAACCACAAATAAAATCAATCAACAACAAATCAAATAATCAACAACAAAAACAGATCAAAAACAGATCAAATGCCAATTGAGAGCAAATACCACCAATCATCAACAACCACTACATATAAATCAATCTGCAATAACCAAAATAAAGCCATCATGAGCAAAAGATCAATCAACAAATACTGCCACCAATGAACAACCACAGTTCAAACAATAAGCAAAAAGCATAGATCAACCACAAATCAACATATACAACCATCAATCAACAAAAAACATAGATCAACCATCAATCAACATAAACCACTACCAAGCAACAACAAGCATAGATCGACCATCAATCAACATATACCACCACCAATCAACAACAAGCATAGATCGACCATCAATCAACATATACCACCACCAATCAACAACAAGCATAGATCGACCATCAATCATCATATACCACCACCAATAAGCAAAAAGCATAGATCGACCACAAATCTACATATACAATCATCAATCAACAACAAACATAGATCAACCATCAATCAACATATACCGCCACCAATCAACATCGAGCATAGATCGACCATCAATCAACGTAAACCACTACCAATCTACAACAAGCATAGATCGGCCACAATCAACATATACCGCCACCAATAAACAACAAGCATAGATCGACCATCAATCAACATATACCACCACCAATCAACAACAAGCATAGATCGAACATCAATCAACATATACCACCACCAATCAACATCGAGCATAGATCGACCATCAATGAACAATGAGCATAGATCGACCACCAATCAACAACAAGCACAGATCAAGTAGTGGTATTGTTTTTGTTCAAGTATTCAAGTATTCAAGTATTTGTTGTTGATTCCACTATCTACCTTCTAATTTAACTAGTGAGCTTGTCCTGTAGTTAGATAGAGGTAAGAAACATATATCGGTTAGTTACTGAGCTAATCCTGTAGTTAGTGGGAATACATGTGTTTAAGTTCAGCAGTCCTGTAGTTAGTGAAAATAAACATATCTAAGTTAGATTTCAAGCAAACACTAATTCACCCAGCAGTACTTTACTGAATGAAACTCTTCTATACTGAATGTATAATATCGCTGCTGTCAGAGCAAAACCTTGTGCTTTTTTTCAGTTTTTGACATAATTTGAAAATATGCATAGTCCTATATATTGTGTATACATTCTGTGATGAATGGACCAAAAAAAAAAAAAAAGTGGTGTATGTTTTACCTTCTCCTGTAAAGTTACAATTTTGGAGATACAAGGTTTTGACCATAGTATTTGATTATAGCATATATACTGTATTCTAATTGGTTACCATTACAAAGATCTCTGCACTCACAGACGTAAATTCAATGGAATTCATGTTGGCTCCTGCACCGAGAACTTCCCTGTACATTTTGTACTTGGCGAACAAAAAAAGGTTCTGATTCAAATTCTATTTCTGTGTCTCTGCCGCAGTTTGATGTTTGGTTCAGAAGACAGTTAGTGTTGCTGTTCTGTCGAAAGCACACAGCGTAATTAATGTGAATAATTAGCCATCCAGGCAGATTCAATTACTCATTAGAGGAAACGATTCAATTCCTACTGACTCTCATCTCCAGCTCCACGCGCCAGGTCCAACGGTGTAGTGATTATTAGGGGAAATGCAGAGTAGATACTTTCATAGGAAAGTTCAACCTTTTAAGCTTCTTTTAGTGTCCACGAAAAAGGGTTTATTATGCAGGAACTACATGGAAAACTTCACAAATTATGTCTGTTCCTAAAAAGCGATCACGAAAACAAAACCTGCTCTGTCTTTATGGTATGACCTTTACTATTTCACAGTAAATATCATTCCAAATGAATAATGCACTGTAGATTTTCTTAAAATAAAGTCAGAAGCTATGCCATTAACTCATTAGAGTGAGAAAAGAAAGACCTATTGGTATTATTTATAAGTTTCTCCATAATTCAATGGTTGAGATAAACAAAGTGATTTAGAGTGGTTTGGTATGAAATGCTAGATTGCAGAGACCCAGATGTCTTTACAGTGGTGGTGATAGGAACCAGGGGTCACCACGACTACACGACTATAAATATAGCCATTTTATTTTCTATCCAAAACCACCAGTGAACCTACACAGGTTTTAATAAAGAATGTAGATGGTAAAATAGTGGTAAACCGTCTGTTTTCTTTGGGACAATTTTGCTATACAATACCCTGCATGTATCTCCCCACAATGAATTGATTTTAAAAGAAGTTTTACGACCATAAGCTTCTCAAAACTATCATAAAACAATGTTTCAGGAATCATGGAGTAACTTTCTGTGAGGGAGCTTTTAGAGGGGGACGTCTGGTTCCTATCACCACCACTGAGAATAATTCTGACCCGGTAAGTTTATCTAGAACAGAGTATTTCATCCCAAACCACTCTGAACAACTCTGTTTAGATCTTAACCATTTTAATTATGGAGGAATTTTCAAGAATCAGTAAAAATTTCCTTTTCAGGTTGATGTTGGGTTAGGTGGAGCATTTACAGACACGCTCATACAGAAGACTATAAATACACACACACACACACACACACACACACACACACACACACACACTACACACACACACATAAACACACAGACGTGCACACACACACTCGGCTCCACAGTGATGCAGTGGGTTGACAGCAATTCCTCGGCTTCATCCAGGGCTCGGCTAAATCTGCTATACAGCGTGACTCCTGCAGAAAAGTTCACTGCAGGGAGGACAGTGAAAAAAGTCACACATCCTCTTACTGTCAAAATATTGAATGTGCAGCAATCTTTCACAGTGCCTCAGCCAAACATGGGCTTCCCACCATTATTTCTTTAACCCTTTGAGCATTTTAAATATATAGAGGCCCAAAATCCAAAGTCAAATAAGACACAAAGCTTCTGTAACTCCTTACCTACTGCTAACCAGGGAAAACAGAAAGAGAGCCCAAACACTAATGACCTGAAACTTCCCAGCAACTCACAAAATGAAGACGTTATTTAAAATCTGGCTTCTGAATCCAAACAGGGCTGGACAAAAATACGCATCAAAAACTGGTGAAGGAATCAGATGGGCTAATAACAGTCAGGGAACTGACCTGACACTCTGGCCAAAAGAATAATTTAACAAGGTCAGTGCACAGTCAAGTCAAAATCACAAACATTGCATCACTCCACTGAGATGCCGTTGCTAAGCAACGACTTTGACAGCTGTAGGAGACGCTCAAGCCATTTGAACGTTTTTACTTCTCACTTCTCACAAACAAAGACTCTGTGAAACAAACACTCCTCACAGACTCTGAAGATGAGACGGCACTAAATTCCCAAACTGTCGTCACCACTGAGCAGCTTTTCAGTCGGTGGCTGTGACAGAAGAACAGCTGAACAACCTGAAATCAGCCAGAAATTAACCCAGTAACATTCGCCAAACGTGTCATCTGATCTTCAGAGTCTGACCAAATCAGACTGAGCCATAAAACTAACACTATAAAAAACAGAAAAGCTGCTCAGTGGTGACGACAGTTTGGGAATTTAGTGTAAGGAGCTGGAGAACGAACTGCCAGCTGTACAGCGAGTGGGCGGAGCTTGTTACTCTGACGTAGCAACAAGCTGCTGCTGAACTATAATTTGGAGGAAGGAACTGAACATTAAAACATATTAAACGCCACGTTCACGGCCCTGTTTATTAACTTCTTACTGTATTTATTTAACTGCTGTATTAAAGCAGTAGAGCACTCAAGGTCTTGTTATCGCCAATGACATCACAGCTGTGATTTGGTCGTAGATCATCACAGCTGTGATGTTCTATTGCGTAATTTTAGAACAGACATAATTCCAAAGAAGCTTTACAGAAAATCTGGGTCAAAGCCCCACTGAGTATCCCGAAGTGCAGATACTTTAAAAGTTTAACACCTTAAGCTTCTTTGTATGCTCATGTACAAGGCGTTATTATGCAGTAATTACACACAAAACACCCCAAACAATGTCTATTCCTAAAAAGATTGGGTCTTGTTTATCACTATCTTCCTAAGTTTTTTCTTAAATATGTTCTTGGGAAAGTTCCTAAGACAAGGTTTACATCAGATTCTTGACATGTTCTTAAACCACAAAAATGTTTGCACCTTTGTGCGCTTGAGTTTGTGTGGATTCTCTTCTCACCCACGAAGAAATCCCAAATAAGAAAACACTGGTGAATCTTCTCAAAAATGGCATAAATGGGCTTTAAGAAGAAATTTCTTCTTAAAAACAATTGGCGGATAAGGCCCGCTGATCACAAAAAATCTAAACCTCCATCCTTACGGTAGTACATATCATTTGAAATGAATAATGCACTCTGAGTTAAGGTGTTTCAGCCACACTCATTGCTAACAGGTGTATAAATTTAAGCTCAGAGCCTCGCAGTTTTTGATAGACAAACACAGTAGAGGGTCGTACTGATGAGCTCAGTGACTTTAAACACTGTCATAGGATGCCACCTCTGCCTCTGGAAGCAACATCAGCAAAAGAACTGTGTGTTAGGAGCTTCACAAAACTGGTGTCCATGGCTGAGCAGCTTCAAATAAGCCCAAGATCAAAATGCACAATGCCAAGCATCAGATGGAGAGGTGTAAAGTGCCGCCACTGGACTCTGGAGCAGTGGAAATGTATCCTGTGGAGTGATGAATCAGATTCTCTATCTGTCAGTCTGATGGATGAGTCTGGGTTTGGCGAATGCCAGGGGAACGTTACCTGCCTGACTGTACTGTGCCAGCTGTAAAGTTTGGTTTAGGAAGGATGATGATATGGGGCTGTTTTTCAGGGGTTGGTCTAGAACCATTGGTTCTAGTGAAGGGAAATCTTACTGCTTCAGCAGAGCAAGACATTTTGGACAATTGTATGCTTCCTTTGTGGGAACAGTTTGGGGGAGAACCTTTTCTGTTCTAGCATGACTGAGCCTCAGAGCACAAAACAGCTCCATAAAGGCATGACTGAGTAAATTTGGTGTGGAAGAACTTGACTTGGCCTCACTGAGCCCTGACCTCAACCCCATCAAACACCTTTAGGATGAACTAGAACAGAGATAGTGAGCCAGGTCCTCTTGTCCAACATCAGTGTCTGACCTCACTAATGCTCTTCTGGATGAAATATTCATAATTTCTCTATAATTCAGTTGTTGAGGTGTAAACAGAGAGATTCAGAGTGGGTTTGGCGTGAAATGGTTCAGATGCCTTTACAGTGGTGGTGATAGGAACCAGGGGTCACCAAGACTACAACACAAATATAGACATTTTATTTACTATCCAGAACCACCAGTGAACCTACACATGTCCGAAACAGAATTAACCGGAAACTGGTGAAGGTTTCAGGTGCACTAAAAACTATTAGAGAAGTAAAGGGACACTCTGACCAAAATAATAAATAATTATGTCTAATGAAGTCTCTGCACAGTCAGGTTTCAAACAGAGCATGAAGGCCCACACTCAGCAATTAAATATATGAGAGATTATAACTGCTTAAATTGTTTTATTTCATGCCATAAAATAAAAAAAAAATATTTAAGCAGTTATAATCTCTGGCTTATTTAATTGCTGAGAGCAAGCTTTTGTGCTCTATTTGACTGTTGTATTATGGAGAGCCAGTGCACGATTAAGCACGTAAAAAGCGTGAGGTGGAAGTTCCACTTCTTTAAGTCAATACAAGCCAAAATTTTATTACACAGTGCTTTTTATGACAGACATCACAAAGCAGCTTTAAAGAGAATCCAGGTCCGAGACTCATTTTGCATTGCTAATGGTGACAGTGGCAAGAAAAGCTCTCTAAAAGCAAGAGGAAGGAACCTTGAGAGGAGCGGTCAGGCAGACCCTATAATCAGATTTCAGAGGAAAGCATATCTAAGAGTCTTTACCAAGAATTATTATACACAGCCTAAAATGTTCTCACTGGGCCATCGAACCAATGATCTTCTGTGTTTACCACAACACGTTGAGTGTGTTTACATGCACTCAATAATCCGATCATAATATGATTTCTGCACTTATCTGATTATTCAAACGGGCATGGAGTCAACACACGCCGATTTCTTAGATCAGAATGAGGTTTAGAAATCTGATTAAGAAATTGATAAAGAGGCTGGATTTCAGCTCAGTAATCAGATTTCTCAGTGCTGTGAACTCTTACTCTGATTTCTTTCAGATTTCTCAGTGCTGTAAACTCTTACTCTGATTTCTTTCAGATTTCTCAGCGCTGTAAACTCTTACTCTGATTTCTTTCAGATTTCTCAGTGCTGTGAACTCTTACTCTGATTTCTTTCAGATTTCTCAGTGCTGTGAACTCTTACTCTGATTTCTTTCAGATTTCTCAGTGCTGTGAACTCTTACTCTGATTTCTTTCAGATTTCTCAGCGCTGTAAACTCTTACTCTGATTTCTTTCAGATTTCTCAGTGCTGTGAACTCTTACTCTGATTTCTTTCAGATTTCTCAGTGCTGTGAACTCTTGCTCTGATTTCTTTCAGATTTCTCAGTGCTGTGAACTCTTACTCTGATTTTTTTTCCGATTTCTCAGGGCTTTGAACTCTTACTCAGATTTTTTTCAGATTTCTCAGTGTTGTAGAATCTTACTCTGATTTCTTTCAGATTTCTCAGTGCTTTGAACTCTTTCTCTGATTTCTCTCAGATTTCTCAGTCTGTGTATGTGTGAAAACAGACAACGGTACTGGAAATAAGCAGCATCGCCGCAAGATATAGGATTGCACTTTTAGAGCGACGATGAAACCAAATACATGCTTGACGAAATGAAGGATTTAAACATTCTTCATCTTCTAGATGATGTATATGTCCATATTTTCAGCTAAAGTGATGTTTTGAAAAAAGATACCAAAAGACACTTGAACTTTGAGTCTTACGTTATGTCATGTCTCCTTCTGTGAGTTTATTGGCTGGTTGTAAAGCAGAAATCTGATTACCATCTGACACATGTAGACTTGCAGCTTCCCCATTATCCGATTACTCAAGAGCATGTAAACGCATTAATCAGATGACTGACAAAATCTGATTTTCTGCAGTTACCGGATTATTCAGTGCATGTTAACACATGTTTTAATCGCTTTGAAAGGATTTGAGAAAACTGTCTTTAGATTTTTCAACATTGCTGCATATTGCAACCGGTAAGATGTAAACTGAGTCATTCAGAGTGGTTGCTCTGCTCTAGAGAAACTTACAGAGTCAGAATTGTTCACAGTGGTGGTGATAGGAACCAGACATCAACTACCTGTCATACATCAACTACCTCTCTCACCAAAAGTGATTATATCAAATGGTTATGAATATGCACCTTGATATCTGAGACATTGTTATAGTTTTGAGTAAATTCTGGCTTAAAACATGTACTTTTGTATCTAGAGGTACATAGAAGGTACTGTGAGACAATATAGCCCCCAAAAAACGATTTTTCCAAGTTTTCCAATATTTTATCATCATCATCAACATTCCATATAAACTCATAAGACATGTTTAGGTTCTCTGGTGGTTTGGATAGGAAATAAAATGGCTATATTTGTGTTGTAGAAATGGTTCCCACCACTGTTAAGAAATCCTAATCTCTGGTCTACCAAAGGATTCCCATTTGAGCTCAGCAGCCAAACTTTCAGCTTTGAATTATTTTACTTTTTCTAATAACAGCTGCAGTTTTTGATATATTCATCACCCTGGAGTGGAACAGGTCCCCACAGAGAGTTAAATACATACCCGCACATATTCTATATATTCTATATATATATATATTTCACGTTTCCCACACCATGACACACTGAAATGTTTAACTTGTTTTTTATGTAAATCCCTGTCACTGCGTGCAAGTGCTGTCAGATAAAATACTCTGACTCAGTGCGATGTGTTTGGATGCAAAGCACAGTAAAGACATGTAGAACTAAGCTATTACTGTAAATGCCTCCAAAATAAACAGTGTCAAGAGAATAGCCTAAAAACGCTCTGTTCATAATATAGTACATGATCTTGTGAATATTACATATTTCCTATTATATTGTTGTACATAGCTTCACAGTGAAGGGAACAGTGATTTCTGTTCACTATAATGGTGTTCTATAATGCTCTAGTATAGGGAATAGTAATTTTGGACCATTTCTGTTCACTATAATCGTGTTCTATAGTGCTCTAGTATAGGGAATAGTGATTATGGACCATTTCTGTTCACTATAGTCATGTTCTATAGTGCTCCAGTGTAGGGAATAGTGATTTTGGACCATTTCTGTTCACTGTAATCGTGTTCTATAGTGCTCTAGTGTAGGGAATGATGGTTATGGACCATTTGTATTCACTATAATCATGTTCTATAGTGCTCCAGTGTAGGGAATGATGGTTATGGACCATTTTTGTTCACTGTAATCGTGTTCTATAGTGCTCTAGTGTAGGGAATAGTGATTATGAACCATTTCTGTTCACTATACTTGAGTTCTATAGTGCTCTAGTGTAGGGAATAGTGATTATGGATCATTTATGTTCACTATAATTGTGTTCTATAGTGCTCCAGTGTAGGGAATAGTGATTATAGACCATTTTTTCACTATAATTGTGTTCTATGGTGATCCATTGTAGGGAACAGTGATTATGGACCATTTCTGTTCACTATAATCGTGTTCTATAGTGCTTTAATGTAGGGAATGATGGTTATGGACCACTTTTGTTTACTATAATCATGTTCTATAGTGCTTCAGTGTAGAGAATAGTGATTAGGAAACCATTTCAATTCACTATAATCGTGTTCTATAGTGCTCCAGTTTACGAAATAATGATTAGAAGACCATTTCTGTTCACGGTAATCGTGTTCTATAGTGCTAAAATGTAGTGAATAGTGATTATGGACCATTACTGTTCACTAAAACTGTGTTTTATACAGTGCTCCATTGTTGGAAACGATGGTTATGGGCCATTTCTGTTCACTATAAATGTGTTAGAATGTTTTCGATAGTAATTAGAAGACCATTTCTGGTTACTATAATTGTGTTTTATAGTGCACCAGTGTAGGGAATAGTGATTTTGGACCATTTCTATTCACTACAATGTACTCTATAGTGCTGCAGTATATGGTATAGTGATTAGGAGACCATTTCTTTTCACTATAATTATATTCTATACCCCTCTAGTATAGACAATAGTGTTGAGAAACATTCTGTTCACTATAGTCATGTTCTACAGTGCTCCAATGTAGGGAATAGTACTTATGGAACAAATTTTGTTCACTATAATAGTGTTCTCTAGTGCTCCAGTGTAGGGAATGGTGATTACGGAGCATTTCCATTTATTGTAATATTGTTCTATATAGTGCTGTTGATTTTCTACTGTTTATTACAGCAGTGTGCACTTGTTAAACTGTAGCTGACATGGTAGTGCTAAGGGGCGAACGGTGGTGCTTATGGTGGTGTGTGAAATGAGTTCAAGCGTTAAGTCGAAAATAAAGTGAGAATTACTGAGAGTAAAGAAAGCACATATGTCCCACTTCTACATACAGATAGAGGCTGATAAAATCACACATGCCTTCATCCTACACCACTCACACTTTCTCACCATGTATAACGATGTGCAAAAGTTTCAGCACCCTTGGTCAATAGCATTTATTTTCATGTGTGAAAACACAGAAAGTTATTGCATGAAATAGTTGGGAATATGTTTCTTGATGTCTGGGGCACTGTTTTACAAACACTTTTGGCCTGTAATCATTTTTAATCTATTAATGGTGGAAGTCTATATTAAACATGTCATAGGCAAAATATTTCTAAAGAAAACTTTTCTTAATCACCATTTTTCCATCATCAACATATATAAAATATAAATAAAACTAAAAGAGTGTAGGTTCACTGGTGGTTTTGGTTTGGTAAATATACAGTCAAACCATTTCACTCCAAATCACTTTTTATTTTGCTTACATGAAATTTAATTATGCAGGACTTTGGATAAAAATGAATGGAGTTCCCCTTTAAGTGAATTAGTATGGTAGTTCACAACAGTGAGTAATTATCAGCTGTAGATTGTCCAGCAAAATAGTATCAATTAAGTTGACCTTCATAGTGATTGCTGTGATTTATTGTAATTTTAATCATGTGACTTTTGTCACTTTCTGTTTGACACTTTCTGTACGATGCTGCAAAAGGCTGAGTGCATCAAGCGTTACAGTCGCTTCTCCAGAGTCTTTCTGCACACTCTTCTTCCTCGAACTCGGCTCTTTTCTTCCCGAGGTTTGTCGAGAGGCGAGTGGAGACAGTTGGTTCCTTTTAGCGTTTGCCAGTTGTGAGCAGTGACTGGGTCCCATCAGTGGAGCTCACAGCAGAGCTGTCCAAAACATGGGTGCTGAAGATGAGAGTGAGGCTGTGTTGCAGCACCCTGGACAGTTCTGGAATAGAGCGCTTGAAATGGTAATCAGGGTGAGACCACCAGCACCAGAGCTCAGAGAAAGAGAGAGTACTGTAGAAGTTACAGTCAATACAGTTAAAACTATTTATATTAGTATTATATAAACACACACACACACACATATATATATATATATATATATATATATATATATATATATATATCTTCTGTCTCGGCCACTCTCCACTTACTGACTTGCTTACTTTCTTACTTACTTACTTTCATTCTTTCTTTCAGTTGTCTTCTTTCTTTCTTTTTTCTTTCTTCATTTTCTTCTTTAACTATTCTTTCTTTCTTTCTTTTAGTCTTTACTTTCTCTTGTTCTTGAACGTAGACATGAGAAACATATGAACAGAGCCATCAGTGGAGCTCACTGTTCAGAAGCTGTATGTAAAACGAGGGCCATAACTGTGGAGTCACAGCAGCAGCATGTGAGCAGCTGGGCTTCATGGTGGAAGAGACACACTGTACCATTAATGCAAGTAATGTAATTCTTATTAAGTCAATAACTGTACCAGTAATTTACACTGTACTGCTTCATTACAGGAAAAAGTAATGCTGTTACTGTGAGAGGCTACTGTGTCGCCAATGTCAGTGCCAGTTGGTACCCATTCATGCTAGTGCACTTTCTGTGGGTCTGTGTGTGTGTGTTTGTTATGTGAGTGTATTGATGACTCTGATTGATCGCGACGTTCCTCTGGATCAGATGAATGTGTCTGTTTGGCTGTGAGAGTATAAATGCAGTGTGAGTGTCTGGGTTGTTTCCCTTCAGGCTAAAGAGCGGACAGGCAGGGGTCTCTCTCTCTCTCTCTCTCTCTCTCTCTCTCTCTCTCTCTCTCTCTCTCTCCCTCTCCCTCTCTCTCTCTCCCCCTTGCTCTCTCTCTCTCTCTCTCTCTCTCTCTCTCCCTTTCTGTCTCTTATCGATTGGTCTGGGACCCACATCATGTCCAGACACAGTGACTGTAGCTCAGTGGGGCAGACAGTCCTATAGGTCAGAGCATCCACTGAATGGTCCACTCTCTCACCGAGGGGTCTAACATCACCACACGATACACAACAAAGCAAAGAGAAACTACTGACCCACACAAATCCACTACACTCTCATTCTCTCTCTCTCTCTCTCTCTCTCTCTCTCTCTGTCTCTCTCTCTCTCTATCTATCTATCTTAGTGTCTAAGTCAAGGCTTCATTTCCCGACTTATGTCTCTCCTTTTGCTCCTTCATGCTTTCTTTTATCATTTTTTGTTTTCCTTTTATTTTCCATTTTTTTAATCTTGATTTCTTTTTTCATATTTCTTTCTTTCTTGTCCCCTCTCTCTCTTTGCTTGTGTACTGTATGTGATGCATATGAATATTTGTTTCTTTATTGTGTTTGGAGGCGAGTCAAAGAAAGCGAAGGCAGCTCCGGCTCTCTGGAGAACGAGTGTGCTCCAACTTCACATTCCTGATAATGAATCACCTCCCTGAGGCTGAGAGAGAGAGAGAGAGAGAGAGAGAGAGAGAAAGAGAGAGAGAATATGAGGGTTAATCCGGCTTCCTGTTGTCATTAACTGATGCTTACGTCAACAAACAGTGCAGGAACATAGATGAAGGCTATAAGAGCGACTGGAGTCAAAGTGCTTCCAATGCTGTTTAAAAGCCACTATTGTTTCAGATGGTCTAATGGACTATTTCTAGAGTAAACAGGAAATCCGCCACAGAGCAGACCGCCTCATTTCGGTTCGGCCTGCGTGAGTCTACGCAGCCTTTGAAGGATACGTCTTCTTGGACCGTGTCCTTTGAAGGATGCAGCCTCTGAATTGGGACACCCTGCAACAACCCCCCCCCCCCCCCCCCCCCCCCCCAACCACCATTTTGGAAACTCCTGTTTATTCACTTTGACCATCTTCTGCATTATGTAAGCTGATTATCGCTTATCTGACCTTTTCAAAAATATCTCTTTAACATGAATCACTTTTTTTAATGATAGGTTTGAATGGAAACGAAATAATTTGGGGGGGGGGTTGGGGTCCTGTGACTTTCACACCGTTCCCTACATCCTACATCCTGACAAAGTAGTAAAACAAAACTATGTGTGTGGGAGGCGAGACAGTGAGAGAGCTCAGAGAAGCCCTTAGCTGTTATTTCCATGCGATGAGGGATGCCTGAAGCTTTTATGCAAATGGTAAGTGAAGCATGCAAACAGAGGCATTTAGAAAATGTAATAATCCTGATTATGGGTTTGTGATGCAGTTTGGATATTCCAGGCTGGAGTGAATGGGGGCGATGCAACATCACTCTCTGCTCACCACAACTCCCCTCAAAGCTCTCAGAAACAATATACCAGCCTTCATTTAGGTAAACAACTCATGGCTTTTAGAGCCTTAAAGTGCAATACAGTGGCTGCATATGTTCATATACACCGATCAGCCATAACATTATGACCTCCTCCTTGTTTTCTACGCTCATTGTCCATTTTATGGACAAATACAAACAAATATGCATGAAGATGGTGGAGTGACTTGTAGCAGAGCACAGCAGCTAATATGACAAAAACACTGCATAAAAATGTGGAGGTATAATAAAATAAATGACAGACCATGTATGAAAGGCTGAGAATGATGGTAGGTGCACATCAGTATGAGTCGGTCTTGTATGAGCTGTATGGGCTGTTTAGTTGCAGCTCTTAAGGGTCGTTCTCCTTTTGGAGTGGGAATTCAGATGGATATGTTTTTTACAAATCCATTTCTTTCATCCCAAGACACCAGTGATTGAGCTCTGTTTAAAACTGAGGATTTTGTAAACTGGCTGACTCATTGACCATCAGGTGACCTTGTGTAACTGTTTAAAATCAGTAAAAAAGTGATAATATGACTTTATTTTGACAAAATTTTAATTACCCAGCCATTAAAGCATAAAACACTGGTGACACATATACATTATGAGCTGCCTGATAAGCAAAATTAGGTAACACTTTCTATGAATGTTACATTTGTAAGCATGTATAAACTCATTTATAACATAATGCATTCATAAGGTTATAAATCTTTATAAAAATTAATTACAATGCATTACATTTTATAGCCATGTTTATTACACATTATGAATTGTTAATACAATGCATTATAAGTTTAAGTGAGACTTATTCTCACAACAGAGATATTTCACCTCTGCATTTAACCCATCCGTGTAGTGAAACACCACATACACACTAGTGAGCACACACACTAGGGGGAGTGAACACACTTGCCCGGAGCGGTGGGCAGCCCTATCTATGCGCCTGGGGTTAGGTGCCTTGCTCAAGGGCACCTCAGTCATGTAATGTTGGTGCTGTGGATCGAGCCGGCAACTTTCTGGTCCCTGACCTCCAGCCCACGACTGCCCAAAATAAATAGTGTTAATAACATGTTATACTGTCAGTGCAAAAGAAGTCAGTCCCAGCTTGGAGAGCGTAAAACAAAGATAAATACAAAGTTTATTTACATCCTGAGATTCCCAGTATCATATTTCTCACCAATGGTGCTGTTAGTGCTGCCATGTTAAATTGCCAGGCTAACGGTGGTGCACATTTACGGTGGTGTACATTGACTTTCCCACATTGGGTAAAACACTGATGGCAGCACTAGTTTAAACTCTGACATTTGAAGCCTGTAATGAGCTTTATTGTGTGTGTTTTAGTGTTTCAGTAAATCCTTCAGTAAATACTTCAACTTGAAGCCTCACACTTAACACTGGAGGAGGCTTTAGTACAGTACACTTCACTTAGAGTGGACAAATACAACTTATGAGCTCTTATCATTTGTTATGAACAGTACTTTTAATGCATTATGTTAACAATTTATTATGCATAACACTCATGGCTATAATGTGTAATGCATTTTCAGAAATATTTATAGACATGTCTATGAGGCCTTAAGCAATGACAATAAATTGAATCCAATCCAATCCAATGAATACATTATTACTATTACAATACTATTATGAATGTGTTTATAGATGCTTACAAATGTGACAATGACAGAAAGTGTTACCCAAAATTAGGTAACATTTACTCTAGGGCAGAGTACATGAGGCTACATGACATTCACATAAGCTGGCCATGACAACTGACATAACCCTATATAAATGTTTATAAATGCTTATTCCAATAGGCATCATGAACAGTACACTATGGCAAAGTGTTACCCAGAAATATTAATACCTTAATGAAGTATAGTGAGTGAGTGTGACTCGCCTTCTAAGGCCTTGAGACGCCTCTTCTCTGATGAGCCTCGACCCAAAGAAGCAGTTTAATAGAGCTGAATATACTGTGTTATTATGTAAAATAAGAGTCCTGATAACACCAGCAACCAAAATCTCTGAGACAAATGAATTTGTAAATAAAATCATATTTTTAAATGTAGTATAACATTAATGATATAAAAAGTAAACATGAACCTTTATACAAGTTAAAACTCTTGTAACGGGGAGCGAGGTAGCGGACGCATGTGCGGAGGTAAGCGACTTTTATTGAGGGCAAATCCAATATCAGGGTCATAACGGTCCAGGGTCATATAGCCAACACGAACAGATTGAGTTTCCGACATGACAAACAGCTGGATACGGCAAACAACACCAACACGACGAGCACACAACGACCAGCGAAAACAAAGGGCAAACACAGGGCTTAAATACACAGGGGCAACAAGAGACAGGTGAAAACAATCAGGGGCGGAGTTACAAAACCAAAACACGAACACATGGGCAGGACTGGGAGGGGCCAATCGTGACATGAGCTGTTTTACAGATGCAGAGCGACTATGAAACAGGATAAAAGAAGAAAAATCAGAGAATCCTAAGAGAAAAGTGTTATTTAATCTGTCAACTGTGTAAATGTACATACCGACAGCTGTGCCTGATATTTTAAGCCTCTTAGTAAGCCCTGCAACCTTTGTGACATGGCTTCACACTCCAAATGGAGAATGACCCTTGAAAGAGAAATGAATTGAGATGAATTTGCTCAATGCTCAAGGAATGCATTTCTTCTTCCTCTTCCATCTTCTTCCCGCATTTTCAGAGAGTTTAGACAAAACACACCAAGTTTAAGCATCCCACTACATTAAGCATCACGTCCGTTTTCTCCGTCTGAAGGAATCATTCTTGGTGTGAATAGATCTTTACAGCGCAGCCTTTAAGAGACATAACCCCTTAATGGCTCACACGCCTGTAATTGCATCAACCCTGCTTGAGATTGTCCTTGTTTTCCTCTGAGAGCATTTAACTACATCCCCATATGTGGAAGCATTAACCACATTAGCGGTAAATGTGAGATGGCTAGCATGTATTCCCTGCCTTGTCAATGTGATGCAGTACAGCTTGTTAAATGTAAAGTAATTCAGGGGATACTTATTGATTGTGGGGTCTCTGGGACACAGTGCAGTGCTCAGTGCTGTCAGCCTGAAGAAAAACAACAGAAACCCACCCAACGAGGATACACCATGGCCTTCTGGGAAAATACGCAACCTAACACATTTTGGTTCTCATTAAATGATTTTAAAAACACTGAAGTTGAATTGTGATAAAGTGCGTGCCTCAGCCCGGCGTAGGCCGTGGTAGGGGGCGCACTTTATGGGTAGCATCGGGCAAATGGTCCAAGTAACTGGAATGAGCACTGCTAGCACAAGAGCTTCTTCTTCCTGCCACCTTTATTTACACACCAACACTCATGGATATATACAGATTTACACGCGCACACATTCAAACGAAAAACAAAACGGATATAGTCTCTGTAACTACGGAATAGACCAAAGACTGCAAAGTCATATAAGTCTACATATTTATCACCTCCAGTTTTCTGTTCAACTGAAAGAAGGGAGAGAGGGAGAGAGTCCCCATTTACCCCTGTAATGCTGCTTATATATGGGGTGCAGTAAATGTATTTGCCTTTCTTCATTTCTCATTACATTTACTTCCTGTTGTTACTTATATATTTATGATTCACGTACACAATTACACGTAAATGTAATTCTCTCCCTCTCTCATCCAGATTCTGTTCTCCCCTCCTCTACTACAGAGAATGGACTCACCCAGGTAAGTAAAACTCAGGTGAACCCATTTAGTTCTATTTTGCGCCACAAAAGAGATAATCAGTCCTCAGGTAAGCACAGCTAAGTATATATGACCATTCTTTATGCTGTGATGTGTAAAGGGGTACCTTACATCATCACATGAAATACTTATGTTTTCATAGAAGCAACAGACACATCTCTGCTGCAAACGATCACCTGGACTTGGTTTCCTTGTTCATATTGCATTGTGTTCTTGTTGTGTTATCGACCAGAGGAGGATGGGTTCTGTTTTTGAGTCTTGGTTCCTCTCAAAGTTTCTTCCTTTTGCTCTTAGGGTGTTTGTCGTGCCACTGTCACCACTGACAGTGCTCATGGGGGCTCAAACCTGGATTGTTCTGTAAAGCTGCTATGTTACAATGCCTGTTGTAAGAAGTACTACATAAATAAACTTTGACTTGTTTCTACCATTTGTTTATAAAGGATTCCACAAAAAATGATGGGAAGTGCAATTTTACAATTTGTGTTAACTGTAACAGACAGAGAATCAGAAAAGTCGGATGAATTATTGCAAACAATGATAATTCAATATAATTCAATGTAGCAAAAAAACAAATATATTTTCCAACCAAACTGCATTATATGTTTAAGCAGTAGAACCTGAGAGGGAGTGTGTTGTCATGAAATAACATCACGGCTGTGACTTAATCCGCATAGATCATTACAGCCGTGATGTTATTGGTGATAACACACTCCTCGAGTGTTCTACTGCTTTAATACAGCAGTTAAATAAATACAGTAAGAAATGAATGAACTGGGCCATGAACGCGGCGTTTAATATGTTTTAATGTTCAGTTCCTTCCTCCAAATTATAGTTCCTTAACGAGCAGCTTGTTGTTACATCAGAGTAACGAGCTCCGCCCACTCGCTGCACAGCCGGCAGTTCGTTCTCCAGCTCCTTACACTAAATTCCCAAACTGTCACCGCTGAGCAGCTTTTCTGTTTTTTTATTGGGTCAGTTTTATGGCTCAGTCTGATTTGGTCAGACTCTGAAGATCAGACACGTTTGGTGAATGTTATTGGGTTCATTTCTGGCTGATTCCAGGTTGTTTAGCTGTTCTTCTGTCACAGCTCCCGACTGAAAAGCTGCTCAGTGGTGACGACAGTTTGGGAAATTAGTGTCGTCTCATCTTCAGATTCTGACCAAATCAGCTGTCGGTCAAATGTGACCTTAAAAGTGTCTGTTTTTTGTTTGTGAGAAGTGAGAAGTAAAAACGTTCAAATGGCTTGAGCGTCTCCTACAGCTGTCAAAGTCGTTGCTTAGCAACGACATCTCAGTGGAGTGATGCAGTGTTTGTGATGTTATGGTGAAATAACAGCAGTTAGAACGCCTCTCCACCAGTCAGCTTGCCTGGCCAGAACTGACTGTTGCCTAATATCATCTATAAGACAGACAAAGTATTAAGAAAAACTGACATACGACTGAGTGTTAAACAATGACAGATTTATATTTTGTCCAATGAAGGACAACAAATGCAAACATCACACATCAGTAAAATATAGATCATTGCTTCCGCATAACTACAGATTAATCAACCGTTAATATCAATTTCACTAATATGTGTATTCTTACATTTGGAAGATACTAATAAAGAAAAAGAAAATCTCTGTTTTCAGATGTTTTTCTCTTTTCCATTTTAACATCTGTGTAAACATATGGAACAAAAACACAACAATTACTTCATGTTATCATTTTTTTAAAGGTGGCAATGTTGGAAAGCCATGCAGGAACTAACCCCAACAGTACAGAGGTACTGTGTCCAGCTGGCCCTTGCTGTGAGCCTGTCAGCTGCTACAAAATTGTGCTGCATTGTAGGAAACAAGACAGTGATTTCAGCAATATAAGGTTGGATCTTGTGATTTACACAAACAGCTCAGTAACCAAAAACAAATAAGCTTGACATCTTAATAGCAGCACCCTTTTTTGTGGATATATAGAACCAGGTTCAAAAAGGTTCTATACAGAACCGCATACAACACATTCTCAATCAATATGAAGAAGGCTTTGATGATGCAACTGACCCCTTAATGTTTGATTTTTCTGATTATTCCAAAGGCTCTTTTTTAGATCAGAGTGAGGTCTAGAAATCTGATAAAGAGGCTGGATTTTAGCTCAGTAATTAGATTTCTCAGTGCTGTGAACTCTTACTCTGATTTCTTTCAGATTTCTCAGTGCTGTGAACTCTTACTCTGATTTCTTTCAGATTTCTCAGTGCTGTGAACTCTTACTCTGATTTCTTTCAGATTTCTCAGTGCTGTGAACTCTTACTCTGATTTCTTTCAGATTTCTCAGTGCTGTGAACTCTTACTCTGATTTCTTTCAGATTTCTCAGTGCTGTGAACTCTTACTCTGATTTCTTTCAAATTTCTCAGTGCTGTGAACTCTTACTCTGATTTCTTTCAAATTTCTCAGTGCTGTGAACTCTTACTCTGATTTCTTTCAGATTTCTCAGTGCTGTGAACTCTTACTCTGATTTCTTTCAAATTTCTCAGTGCTGTGAACTCTTACTCTGATTTCTTTCAAATTTCTCAGTGCTGTGAACTCTTACTCTGATTTCTTTCAAATTTCTCACTGCTGTGAACTCTTACACTGATCTCTTTCAGATTTCTCACTGCTGTGAACTTTTACTCTGCTTTCTTTCAGATTTCTCACTGCTGTGAACTCAGTCTGCACATGTGCAAAAACAAACTGAGGTACCAGAAATAAGTGAGCTGTGTTGCCATAAGATGCAGCAAAACACTTTTTCGTGACATTAAAACCCGAACACATGCTTGACCCACAGACCTTAATCTGTATGTGCCTTATTTTACTATTAGTGTTTATTTCAGGACCTTCTTATATTTATATTATTTTTAATTGTTCTATTTTTCTACAATTAATATTTATTCTTACAATTAGCATTTTTATAGTGTCTGTTTAAATGACTCTTTTCCTGTTTACCTTCTATTTAATGTTATTGTTACACCACGGGTGTCTGCGAGTAACGCAATTTCCATACACTATGTCCTGTACATATTGTAATATTGACAATAAAGCTGACTTGACTTGACAAAATGAAGGATTTAATTATTCTTCATGTTCTAGATGATGCATGTACATATTTTCAGGTAAAGTAGTGCAGTGTTTTAAATACCAAAACCTGAAGTTTGAGTTTTACGCTATGCTTATGTCATGTCTCGTTCTGTGAGTCCATTGGCCAGTTGCAAAGCAGAAATCTGATTATTGCCTGACTCATCCAGAGTTTCCCCATTATCTGCTTACTCCAGTGCATGACAAAATCTTATTTTCTGTTATTATCTGTTATTATTTGTCTTATTATCGGACTATTAGATGCATGTAAATGCACTCAATGTTATGTTCAAATAAAAGTTTACTGAAATGATTAGTTATTGCAAGTTATTGCAAAATGACAGAGAATTCATATCATTTTACTTAAACCCTGTCACATAACATAAACATGCTATAATGTGCCATAGCAGATGCTGTATGTGTCATTATGTCGAGTGAAAAATAACAATGTCATCAGACATTACGGCATTTGCCCTGACAGTTGCAGTAATAGTAATATGACATTGACCTCATACGACATCTGCCATGATGTCTTTGTAGCATGGTTATGTCAATATTATGCAGCAGGGTTCAAGTAACATGCTACATGGAAGATGTTCATTCATAGCTAGGGATCCTGAACTTTCTGACAGGCACACTATTACTACAGAATATGATTACAAAAATATGATCTACAAGGCTGGACCATATGGGGGTAAAGCTGCATCCGCTTGGCCAGCCGCCACTCCTGCTGTACTCTAGTTTGGGCTGTGATGTGTATAGTGCTGGATAGGGTGATTAATACAGCAGACATGTGGCAGTGTTATAAATGTTAGCTCTGCTGCTCCTTGGTGTGAGTTATACGCTCCTTGCTGCCAGTGACACTGAAACAACAGATGCCTGGGCTTCGCCTTGTTTCTGTTCATCTATCACCGCTGAGAGATGGATTACGCTGGCCGGTTGAGGACACTAGCTGATCCTGAGGCTGCTGGGCTGCCGTCTCAAACTCCCTCCTAACCCTGCAGGTCTATTGGGCTGGTCTGACTCAGGGTTGGAACAATACGGAGAGTCTATTGGGAGGAAAAACTTTTCTCATGTGTCAGTAACTTATAGAATTCAGGACCTATGGATAATTGGCTCCCCCATCTCTCTCTCTCTCCCTCACTCTCTCTCTTTCTTGTCCTCCCTCCATCTTGGAGTAATCCATTCTCCCAATGGTCATTAAAATTTAACGCTGTAATCCTGTTCTCCGTGCTGCCATGTTGTGACTGAAGGTATGAAGCTGCCACACAGGCAGGCATGTCAGCGACCTTTACTGAGCTGACGTGTAAATGATTAGACCATGAACTGCACTCAGACGTGTAAGTGTCAGGCGTAGGCTGACTCTGTTAGACCAAAACAAACTGATCCAGTGATCTCTAACAAACTGCAGTGTTCTAATGTTGGCAGTGGCTTTAAAACGATTAGAAAAGCATACAAAGTCAAATGAACCAATGTGAATTGAGGACAATATTAAGACTGCCTAAAAGGTGAAGACACCTTTTAGAGAATGGAGGGTCTTTAGTGCTGAGTTTGTCAATGTGTGCAGAAAAGAAGACCATGGCATATATGGAGAATTAGGGACGGGTCATGGCCTTGCAAGGTAAGGTATAAGAGTCTTTGGAGACTCTCCACATGTAATGTGTAATAATCACCAATGATTAAACAATACCTGACAATCTTTTATTTGTCTGACAAACTTTTCATTGTTTATCTGGAAACACTGTAAATGTGTTTTTCTTTGAAAACAAAATCAGCCTCATTCATGTGCAATATCCTGTGATTTCTTCTAGGTTTCTGTAGTTGTAAGATTAAAAGATGAGCAGTCTTGCACACATGGAGGGGTATATGTTAACCCCTTTGAACAACAATAACCCATAATAATAAACAGAAATTATAGCTGAACACAAGTATTTCCTCATCTACTTCCTGTTTTGTTGGATAATGTTGGGTTTGATGGGGATTGCTGGAGAAAGCTGGGTTTGTTGGTGTTTGTTTGAGAATGGTGGGTTTGGTGGAGAATGATACATTTCTTGGTGCTTATTAGCAAACAGTGTGTTGGAGAACATGTGGTTTGGTGAAGAATGTTATGTTTGTTGGTGTTGGAGAATGGTGAGTTTGTTGGAGAATGTTGTGTGTGTTGGTGTTGGAGAAGGTTGGATTTGTTGGAGAAATGTTGTGTGTGTTGGTGTTAGAGAAGTTTGGTTTTGTTGGAGAATGTTGTGTTTGTTTGGTGTTGGAGAAAGTTAGATTTGTTGGAGAAATGTTGTGTGTGTTGGTGTTAGAGAATGGTGAGTTTGTTGGAGAAATGTGTTTGTTGGTGTTAGAGAAGGTTGGTTTTGTTGGAGAATGTTGTGTTTGTTGGTATTAGAGAATGGTGAGTTTTTGGAGAATGTTGTGTTTGTTGGTGTTAGAGAATGGTGAGTTTTTGGAGAATGTTGTGTTTGTTGGTGTTAGAGAATGGTGAGTTTTTGGAGAATGTTGTGTTTGTTGGTGTTAGAGAATGGTGAGTTTTTGGAGAATGTTGTGTTTGTTGGTGTTAGAGAATGGTGAGTTTTTGGAGAATGTTGTGTTTGTTGGTGTTAGAGAAGGCTGGGTTTATTGGAGAAATGTTATGTTTGTTGGTGTTAGAGAAGGCTGGGTTTATTGGAGAAATGTTATGTTTGTTGGTGTTAGAGAATGGTGGGTTTATTGGAGAATGTTGTGTTTGTTGGTGTTAGAGAAGGTTGGTTTTGTTGGAGAATGTTGTGTTTGTTGGTGTTAGAGAAGGCTGGGTTTATTGGACAATATTGTGTTTGTTGGTGTTAGAGAAGGCTGGGTTTATTATTAATTGCTGAATATTGTGGGATTGATTTGTTAGTAATTTTTCATGAATGCTGGACTTTGGTGGGTTTTTAGAGTTTTTAGAGAATGTTATGTTTGTTATTCGCTGTTGGAGATTCGTAGATTTGTTAGAGATTTTCAGAGAATGTTGAATTTGTTATTGACTGTCAGAGCATGTTGAGTTTGTTGGAGAATGTTGGATTTGTCTGTGTTTGTTGAAGAACGTAGAGTTGGATGTTTGTGGGAACATGTTGGGTTTGCTAGTGATTCTTCTGAATATTCAATTCATTTAGTGATTACCTGAATTTTGATTTTGTTGGTGTTTGCTTGGTCAGTGTGCTTTAGAGCTCACTTTGCCTTTACAAGTCCACAATAAAGCATCCCCACAAAGGCACATCTCCATGGCAACTGTCCATCATCCAAACAGGCCAATTCCATTCCCTCAAATACTCATCCTTGAGTGATGTTGACAAGCATTGCAGTTTTATGGCGTCTGCAGAGCTCTCCATCCAGCTTTAAACAATTCGCTTAAAACTGCTCTAAATCACAGCCACTGTCACCAACAAAAACCTGCTGCCCAGACATTAGGAAAAGACAGAGACAGGTAACTGTGGAGAGAGGGAGAGAATGGCTGAAGAAAATGGCTAATAAAATTCTGTTTTTCTCTCCTTCCCAGACAAAATTGTGTGTTACACCCACGGCCCAACCTTTAAAAGGGAAATATGAGCAGTAGCCAGGTCTCTGACAGGCTAAAGCAAGGAGGGAGACCCAAAACATCACACTGAGCCCATTCACACAGGGAACTGAGAGATTGGCTGAGCTTTATGAGGAGCATATTTTACATGGTGGATTCAAAGTGAGGTTCATTTTGAGGTCACTAGTGGAGATTGCCAGCTTTGGCAGTTACAACTTGAAAGGAATGAGGCTTATGAGGACTTATGTGCTGTGTCATGTGACATCTTAGCATAATAAGGTGATAGTTCAGTGAAAAATCTAATTGATAGTTTCCCCACCTCGCTGCAAACGTAGAGACATGCTTGTGGTCTGAAGATTGCTTCTTCAGTTTTAAGCTGGAGCTACGAGGAGAATGTAGCTCTAAAGTGATCACATGCTTTTTTTAAGGAACGTTGAGCTGTGAAAGGCAAACTCCTTCCAAATTTAATGAATCATTCAGTGGTTTAGATTAAAACAAACTATCATTCAAAATCGTTCACCATTACAGTTCTAGGAACCAGATATCCTTATGTCTACCCTATACATTTCATTATTTTATCTGCAATTCAAAATGACTGGTGAATTTACATGTGTCTTATAAGTCACACTGTTAAAGAATACTGGTAATAGTAATTGGTAAAATGGTGCTAAATTCTAAAAAATATCTCTGGGTCATTTTATATATACACAATGCTCTGCATGTGCCTCTCCACGTTGTGCCTCTCCATGTTGTTTGGGTTGTTGGCATTGCATCGCAAATGTAGAGCTTATGTGAGTAAAGTTATTAATTATAAGAGCTGTGATAGATCACAGCTGCACCTCCCTGGTTAATTGTTCAGTGGTGGTGAACTGTGCTGCACCAGGATGCAACAGTAAATGGAGAAAATACAGGACGGTGTGTTTTTTCTTTCTTTTTTTTTCGGTTACTGAATCCTGGAGTTGTGACTAATTCTTTTGAAGCTACACACAAATACTGCTCCACAAACTGAGCTAAAACCGACAAAGACTAACGTTCCTCAAGACCAGTGAAAGAATGCATGGTGGATTTCTTCAAGTGCTGGTTGCTAAAGAGAACTGCGCTTCCCTCTGTTGTGTTTTCCACCACAGAAAGTGGAGTCAAGGTAAGACACGTTTGTGAAATGAATTATTCGTCTTTAGCCACTGTGCAAATATCACTGTTAGCCATTAGCTTATAGATCGGTAAGCAGAGTAGCGAGTAGTTTGTTGTTGACACTGCCAATTCCCATTTGCCCTGGATTGTTCTGCCTCGGCTCAGGCTCTCTCTCTCTCTCTCTCTCTCTCTCTCTCTCTCTCTCTCTCTCTCTCTCTCTCTCTCTCTCTCTCGCTCTCTCTCTCTCCCTCTCTCTCCTGCAGCGGGTTTAAGAAGAGAGAGCAAACAAGCTCACTTTTCTTCAAGCTGCTGCAACTCATTTGTGGGTTCTGGCTCAAATCAATATGGTTCTACAACACTTCGGAAACAGACCTCCTCAAGGTCCTCCGCATACTCTGCCATCTTCCAAAAAAGGTAAGAAAACTGTAAAAATTAAACTGTAACAAAAGCTGCTGCTGGCATTGAACAGCTGTAGCTACAGGCTAGTAGTTACAGAAGCATGTTAGCTTGTGCGCATCGATCTCAGCTGAGAAGCCAGTTTTGAGAGGAAACACAGAAGCGATCCTGGACTAATAGTTTATACTAAAACTAAATTTTAGGCCAAAACTTTATGACAAAGCTTCACGGGATGTAGCAGGTTCCTAGTACTATAATGGGAGACAATTTTCTATACATTACTCTAGAAAGGCATATGTCACTTCAGACAACTCTAAAAGACTTTGTTCACATCTAAACCATTACGTAATTTTGTAATACTGGTGGAGTTCTCCTTGAAGTAATCTCATATAATAGCTTCTGAAACTTCTATGATATAAAAATGGACATAATACCTAAATGTTCAGGTTTCAGGATGGCCTCTACTGCTGTTTTAACTGTTCAACTGTTTTAACTGGTCGGCCACGTAAAATGACAGAGTGGGGTCAGCGGATGCTGAGGATCAGTGTGCAGAGGTCACCAACTTTCTGCAGAGTCAATCACTACAGACCTAAAAACTTCATGTGGCCTTCAAATTAGGTCTAGAACAGCGTAGAGAGCTTCATGGAATGGGTTTCCATGGCTGAGCAGCTGCACCCAAGCCTTACATCACCAAGCGAAATGCAAAGGCAATGCAGTAGTGTAAAGTGCAGCCACTGAACTCTAGAGCAGTGGAGACGTGTTCGCTGGCATGACCAATCACGCTTCTCCGTCTTGCAATCTGATGGATGAGTCTGGGTTTGGCGGTTGCCAGGAGACAGACTTGTCTGACTGCACTGTGCTGAGTGCAAAGTTTGGTGGAGGGGGGATTATGGTGTGGGGTTGTTTTTCAGGAGTTGGGCTCGGCCCCTTAGTTCCAGTGAAAGGAACTATTAATGCTTCAGCACCAAGAGATTATGGACAATTTCATGCTCCCAACTTTGTGGGAACAGTTTGGGGACGGCCCCTTCCTGTTCCAACATGACTGCACACCAGTGCACAAAGCAGGTCCATTAAGACATGGATGAGCCAGTTTGGTGTGGTAGAACTTGACTGGCCTGCACCTCATCATATTAAACCCTATGGATTAAGAATGCGATGTTACTCAAGTTCATATGTGTGTGAAGGCAGATGAGCGAATACTTTTGCCAATATAGTGTATGTGTCGTACTTTAGTCCATGTAATGATGTATTATTATGACATTATCACAGTAATTTTACAGTATGTATGCAATAAGGTGTTTGATACAGTATAAACTGCCTGTACTTTAAATGCTTTTTTTCCAGAATTCAAAACTTTAATACTTATTTAAAGCATAATTCTGGCTTGAACACAATGCATTATTGTAGAAATTACACAAATTATTCATGGTGCACAAAGCAGCTCCTCGCACAGCAGCAACACCCAACAGAGATGATGTACACACACACAGAGAAAGAGGAAAAGAGAGAGAGAGTGGAAAAGTAACGAATTAAAATATGTCTTAGGACATAAGATTGTGAAAGGTCCTGTATAAATAGTATTAATATTACTGTTATGATTATTTGCCTTGTACCTCCAGTGTCAAAACCTTACTTTAGACACCAAACATGACTTATTTGAGAGGATTATGCATTTGATCTGATTTCACTGACCCCTGTGAGAAGCAGATGAGTATCTGTATGTAAATCTGCATATATCAGTGCAGCAGCAGTTTCCAGGAGTATGTACTGTATGTGTAACCACGGCTCATAAATATTCTGTCCAGTCAGCACTCTGGCTGGGTGTGCGGTGTGATTCACATCTTAGAGTTGCTGAGCTGTGGGCTTGTGGTCAGTGGGCTGGCCTGCAGTGTCCGGCAGTGATCCACATCCAGCTTGGAGCAGCTCATCCGGCTGAGGGTCAGCCGTTTGTCACACACCTTGCCCAGCGCTGGTAGATGAGCTACAGCCAGACATAAGTGCTGAATTCGGGCAGAAACACAAGGTTTTGTTGCGTTAACACTGTTGTGGTTATTTATAGTCTCTTGTCCACATCTGACCTCACAACAAATTAAAAGTCTTTGGGAAATGATTCAGTGTATTAAGAAATCTCAAATTTTGCCATGAGTTGGTTTAATTTTTCAGGTATAAAACAGATTTTTTTGTAATACACTCAAAATGTAAATCGCTGCTGTTGGAATAAAACCTTTTATCTCCACTTTTGTCATTTTTCAGTTTTGGACATAATTTGAAAATACCTGTTGTCCTTAACATTGTTTCTAAATTTAATGATGAACAGACCAAAAGAAATGATCCAAAATGACTTGGAAAGATGTCTGGTTCCATTGACTTCCATAAGTCCATAAGTAATATACGTTTTTTTCCATCTCCTGTAAATTTACCATTTTTATAGACACAATATTTTGATCCAATAGCAATGATATATAAGTTGAAAGAACAAAATCCACAGCAATGAAATATGAACAGTAAGGCAATATATTAAGACTTTTTGGTCATTTTATATTTGAAATTAGTCAGACAATATTATTTTTGCCTAATGTTACATGCATTAATGCAGCTCTAGATAGATAGAGATAGACAGAACTTTATTGATCCCAGAGGGGAATTGCAGTGTTTTAGTAGCCAGACATAAAATTACACATAAGCTTACATAAACTACGCAGAAAAATACAAAACAGAAATAAATCTAGACAGAGGTTAAAGTTCCCTGTATTTACAGATTCCCTGCATTTACAGACAGCAGGCACTGAGTAGTGTGAGGTCTAACAGCACTTATTATAGACATGACTACCTTTGAGCTGCATCAATATTGTAGTGTAAAGTGCATAGTGAAAGTATCATTACAGTAATAGCTGTGATATATTGCACAGTGTGTATAAATCAAAGAGGAGATACAGTGATGTGGTTCAGCACAGTTCAGACAGCAGAGGATCAGTACCGTCTCTGCAGTAAGGCGAAATGCAGAGCCTTATAGCAGTAGGTAAGAAAGATCTCACATGGCTCTTTAACACAGAGCTGCTGTAACAGACAGGCAGCTGTAACAGATGGAAAGATGCAGACATGGAGCTACTGGAACAGGCAACCACTTCGAGCAGTGCCGGAAGTGGAATCATTCACCTCTACATCCCATTGAATAACACTTTGCCTGTTTGTGCTACAGAAGGACAGCTTATTTAAGAAATCTGAACACACATTTTTTACGCCTAAAAAAATGGTGAACGAAAATGTGTAAATCAAAGCAAGTCAACGTTAACATGTGACCAACATGGCAAGAATGCTATAATGCAATAAATGATCAATGCCATAAATGTTTTAATGCAGGTTTTAGTAGGGCAAGCTAAGCCCCAACTGCAGTGTGCGGTACATTGCTATGATGTACCCTGTCATTCAAATATAGGCTTTTAATTGACTGTTGAAGCTATACCTTAAGCACCCTCAGTTGTCATTGTGTGGTCAGCACTCAAAGCAGAAGTTCCCCTCGAGAGCCGCCGCTGAAACAAGAGTCCATGAGCTGTATGGAGAGAAGCTATGAGCACAGAGGAGTTTGAATGTGTCTGGGTGAATCTACTGAATGAGTACAAACTGCAGTCCCACAATAAAAAGCAATGAAGTATTTATTTTTATATAATGATCTATTTAAACTCGCCATTAATAGTATTAATAAGAGATAATGAGATTACACTAATATATATATATATAGACTTTCTGTTGGGAGATATCTCAAATCCTACCCCCTAAACTGACACTGGTGAACATAATACTTAAATAAAAAAATAATAAGAAGAATTCAATGTATATTTTTTACATGTATTATTTTTTTAATATTTTTTTTTATTTATGTTAAAATAAAGCTGAAAGATTTACATTTATTAAAAAAAAACTCCCATGTTTTGGAATCTGACACATTAAGACATAAAAAATTGTCACTACTGTAACTTTTTGTGTGTTAATTTAAAATTAAATTATTTTATGTGTGCAAAACTCGTCAAAGCTGTGTGTTTATAGTCATGTACTGGCTCACATTTCTTGAATTATTTAACATGTTCGTAGTCACATACAAATGATGAGTAAGCATTTTGAATTGTAGAAACCAAATCATGAATTCAAACTCATCAAAACTCATAAAGTATAGAACTTTACATACCAAGCATTTGCTTAGTTACATAGAAACTACTTGTAAAAAAATTAAATAAACCATTGACATCCTGATTAAAGTGATTTGAATGGTTGTGTACTAATTGTCTACTAGTAATGCAAAAATGTTTCCTTAATCCTTAATATTAAGTGGTTAATTGTCATATGCAAAAGTTTTAGCACCTCTGGTCAAATGATGTTTTGTTGATTTTCTAAGTAAAAGTAATTTTAAAAGTTTCAAATGTGGTATTTTTTTGGCAAATTTAAGTGTCAAACAGGTCATATATTTATTGTTATTTATTTCCTAAGTATAACATATTGGATATTAGTTATAATTATAAAAAAGTGACAATATTTATAATTAACTATGAATTGGATCCCTGTATTAAAATTGCCTCTATAAAATGTATTTAAAAGGACCATATTATGTAAAACCATTTACAGTGCCTTAATTGTTTGTATATAAGTATAATTTACTGAATTTATGTAATTATATATATATATATATATATGAAAACCTTGTATCTTCCATTTTTCAGTTTTTCACATAATTGGAAAATACCTGTTGTCTTTTACATTGTAAGTTTGATGATAAATGGACCAAAAGAAATGACCCAAACTGACGTGGAAAAAATTATAGTTCCATTGATGTACATTAAAAGTAAAGTCTGTTTTTTCGCTTCTTCTAAAAAGTTATCATTTTGGAGATATGAGGTTTTGATCAGACAGCATATATATATATATATATATATATATATATATATATATATATATATATATATATATATATACAACAATCTAGTAGATAATCATTAGGTGGCGGTTTATAAGGGCTTGTTATTATAAAATGTTACCATTCTCAAGAGCCCCCTCTATTGTCTGATATTAATACTTCATATTAACGACATATTTCATTAATAGGCAGGCCTTTAAATTAACATTCATAACAAAACTTGCATAAAAAAAATTGCATAAAGATACTATCACTTCACTAATGAACGTATATAAATGATGCCCCAGTGCCTTATAACTGCCTGTGGGACCATCAAGCTCATGAATGAGTCTAGCTAGGCTACGTTTTGCACGGATGGTGAATTTCCTGAAGGAATTCTGCGCTCGGGCCGATGCTTATCCTCTCCATTCGGAGTTCCAGTCTGGGGATTATGTGATATTGCAGGTTTGCATGTTTCTCTCTTACACGGTCGATGGTGTATGTCAGCATTGTTATTGTTGCATATACGCCTAATTACTGTAAGTGTGTGTGTTTTACAGGTGCAATTAAACGCATGTTTAATAGTAGTTATTAAACCCATGCCTGTCTGCCTTTCCCATTTCACGCGCGGAGGGAGAAGCCCAGGCTTTTTTTCTGTTATTTCACCCTCATGAGCAATAATGATATCATTCTCTGACTGTTCTCCTGCTTTTTATAGGATGAATTTATATTAGATCAAATTAGTTTGTCACAGGGAGCGAACTGGGCAACAGTGCTTGGAAATGCATCTTTTTAGTAGGCCGCAAGGGTGCAAGCATTCATACGCAGGGCTAATACGTACAGCCGTGCCTCATCATTCAGCACATAATACGAGAGCGACAACATAATAATAACAATAATCATAGAGAAAAGGTCTTTCTCAGCCTGGCCCTTTGTGCTAAACAGAATATGACTTATTGATCAGGGAAGATTTGGGGATCATTACTGAAGGAGGGATAAATGAGAGGAGCAGAAAAGTCGACTGACGAGAAGCTAATGCAACATATTGCGAGTGATAAATGAGTGTGGACCTCCCCGTTGCTAAATAAAAGATTAGGTGGCATGCTGCAGACGGATAATGGCATTAATGTCATCGATCTGGCCAACGAGAGATGGATGACGACTGGAGAGTGTCTGGGTTTGGGTCTCGGGGTGGATCACAGACACACAAACACAAACATATGTGCACATAGGCTTGTGTTCCTGTCTTTAAAGTGATAATTCAGCCATCTTCTTAGCCCAAATGTAGAAGATCCAACCAAGTCATGTTTAGGGTTTCAGGTGTTTTATCCACACTCATAGCTATTAGGTGTATAAAACCATAAAGCCATGATATCTTTTTAGATGAGTATTGGCAGTAGAATGGGTCATACTAAAGAGCTCTGTCACTTTAAATCATAGGATGCCACCTTTGTGAAGTCAATTAATGAAATGTCTGCTCTGCTAGTTCTGCCCCAGACAACTGTAAGTGCTATTATTGTGAAATGGAAGCATCTTGAACAGGGGTTGGCAACATGCTCCACAGCTGCATGCGACTCTTTTACTGCCCTGTTGCAGCTCCACAGCAAAATTTGATATTTAGGTAAAACTAAATGTATCCTCTTTTGCAGTAAAATAAAGCTCTGCTGATCGTTCAACACAGTTTAATAATAAATGATCTTAAACACTGCAGTTAATGTAGAGCTGCTAATTCATCCTTTAACCCTGAAGATCAGCGCAGACTGCTGGTCACCATAGCAACACAGGCAACAATCTGATCTAGCTAGTAACAAAACGGCAAAGAGGGATTTAAGGTGACCATCAATAATTTGGAGATAAATTGGCTTATTTGCATTCATAATCACTCCAGCTGGTTTCCTGATACACTTAATCTGCAAGGAGAAACTGTCAAACACTAAAACGTCTGTGGTTCCATCTTAAACGGTGCAGCAGTTACATTCTGGCGCCTCAGGCACGATTTAAGGTGGAACGGGAAAATTAGAACAAGAAGCTGGTGAACTTAAGCCTCGTAAAAAGTCAAACATTGAGAGACATTTAAAGAAACTGTTCTACTTTTGAGAAAAAGTTTCCTGCTTGAGATGCAAGAAAAGCAGCTGTAGCTGAGCTGAATTTTCTGAGCATTTTCATTTATATTAGATTTTTTATTCTGTTCCAGGCCATCAGACCATACTGAGACATACTTACAGCCAAAATGGTAAATGGACCTAACATGTTGTGGCTCCCAAAGTGGTTTGATTTTTGCTGAAAAGACAAAATGGCTCTTCTTAACATTTGGGTTACGACCCCTGATGTAGAAGCAGCAACAGCTCAGCGACAAAGCGGAAAACTGTACAAACTCACCAAGCAGGCTGCTGCCAAAACATACTTCATCTTGTGGAAAGCCTTTCCCAAAGATTTAAGCCTGTCATAGGTTTTGGAATGGGATATCAAATAAGTTCATAAAGGTATGATGGTCGGGTGTCCAAATACTTTTGGTCATATAGTGTAACTGAGTAAACGGCAACAGGTAGATAATTTCTGCAAGAGACTTTTTCACAGTTCCTTTTACCAACTAGCTTTTAAACACCTGCCAAATGTGTCACATTATAAAAATATTCATACAAAAATCTGCAGTACATAAATATTCATATAAAAATCAGCTTTTAGTTACAGTCCAGCAGCGGGCTGGACCTCACTCTGGGTCACTTAGTCATTTTAAATTTTTACACTCTAACCACCTTCACTGTGCCTGCATGTTTTATTTGTATTTTCAATATTATTGTCTTATATAATTTATTTATTTATTTGTTTATGTATTATTATTATTATTATTATTCATGTTCTTATTCCAGGTTAGTTATGATTTGTTATTTCAGTCTTTTTAATTAATTTTACTTTCCCTTTTTAAATGTATCCTCCTTTTGTTTTATTTATCTTCTTTTGATTTTATTAACATTTTAGTTAAACTTTAATGATCTTTTTTTTATTCTTTGCTGTTTTATGTATTTTTATAATTAATGTTTAATTGTTATATACTTACCTAATTTGAGTCTTTTTTATTAAATTTACTTCACTATTTGATATATTCTCACAAATGATCAATCCCTTGTTTCTGTATCAACTCAGCAACATTGTATATGAGGGTCACCCTCAATGTTGTCTGAGTTAGATTGATTGATTGATTGATTGATTGATTGATTGATTGATTGATTGATTGATTGATTGATGCTTTAGCCTAGCTGCTAAATGTGAGCTACTTTGCTATTGCCACCCAATGGCCACCCCATTTATCCAGTCCTTAAATCACAATATCTGTGCTTCCATATCCTCAACTCACTACTACGCTCCATATTTTGTGACATCAGATGCAAACGCCCCTCAGCCTCTTCTTCCCAAAGAACTGATAGGAGATATTTAGGGCTGCGAAAGGTGAGCCGAGGTTCACGATGAGGTGAACGAGAAGGAAAGAAAGTGTGAAATAACAGCAAAAAAAAAGGAGTATGCCTTATATTTCAAGAGGAATGTGTATGATCTGTGGGATGATCAAAGGATCCGAGGACCCAAGCAGAGGATAAGGGCATCGGGCTTTCCAGGGGAACTATCAAAGGCATCTGAGATGATCCAGTGAAGAAGACTCAGCAAGCCTGCAGGGCAGCAGAATAGGCCGCTTCTGAGTTTGATGCTAAAGGCTACGCTGCTAAATAAGAGCTACAGCGCTTTCCCCACGGATCCTCTCTCATCACACACCAAGAAGGCAGCTCTTTCTTGCACTTCCAGTCCCTCTTCCACCTTGGCTTCTTTGAGCGTTTTAGGAAATCATCAGCTAAATTGGATCGATAAGTAATTAACACTTAGCTTTCTTGTGCCAAACCTCCTTAGCTCCTCGTTCTAAGGTTTGCCTTTGCTAGGCACAGTGCCTGGCTGTGTGCTGAGCTCCATCTTTTCTGTACCCAAGGTTCTTGCAGTTTTGACTCTTCAGAGAGGAGATATTGATCAGCGAGGCACCAAGCAATGAGGCCAGAAACACCACAATTGAATTGAACTCTATACTTATCAAGCTCAAACGAGGAGAACAGCCTTCATATCCTTTTTCTCCCTCACTCTGTTCTTCCCATTCTTCACCCAGAGGGCTGACACTGTGCATCTAGCCTACAACTATGAGAAACAATGTTACAAATCGCTGTTGTCAGACAAAAAAAAAACTTTGTATCTCCATTTTTATCCTTTTTCAGTTTTTGATAGAATTTGAAAATACCTGTTACCTTTTACATTGCGTGTAAATTTCGTGATGAATGGACTAAAAGAAACGGCCCAAAATTACTTGTAGAAATGCCTGGTTCCATTGACTTACATTTACAGCATTTGGCTGATGCTCTTATCCAGAGCGACTTACAATTTGATCATTTTACACAGGTAGGCCAAGGTGGTGTTAGGAGTCTTGCCCAAGGACCCTTATTGGTATAGTGTAGGGTGCTTGCTCTGGTCGGGGATTGAACCCCAGTCGACAGCGTAGAAGGCAAAGGTGTTACCCATTACACTAACCAACCACTTACGTTAAAAGTAGAGTAGTTTGTTCCTTCTCCTGTAAAGTTACCATTTTGGAGATACGAGGTTTTAATCCGACGACAGTGAAATGAAGGTTAATGGTGACATTAATCTGGATTTATACATGTTTATAATTATTATGGCAATGATTCACAATCACTCTGGTTCCAGTCTGGAGACGGAGGGGCAGTTACAGTGGATTGTTGGTATGTAAAAATTTCCTGATCTACTTTCAGACCAGTTAGCTCCATAATTACTGGCACTCTTGTTAAAGATGGGCCAAAAAATGCAAGTGGAAAAAATGTATTTGTGGTCATTTATCTGAACCTCACACTAACACCATGCAAACGTTAGCCTTTAATTGAAGCAAACTTTGTTTAAATAAGTAAATACCCTTATCATTTTTAAAGAAATCCTCATGTATCACAATTATTGGCACCCCTGCATTTAACACTTCACCTTTGTAAAATGGAAGTCATTTCATGACATTATTTTTTAGCTTCCCAATTGTGATGCTTAATTTATCCTTGCTGTGAAATTGAATATGGAAAGTTTACAAAAGTAAAACGAGTCTTTGCTGGTTCTAGTTCCATAATTATTGGCAACCTTGTTAATTACTGGCACCATGGTCAATTTTTTTTTTTTTTAGAAAACCACACATGTCAGTATTATTGGCACCCCCACATTTAATACTTTGTAAAACATTATTTACAAAAGATTTGTTGACATGGACTTTTTAAACTTCCTAAATAATCGTGATTATGAATTAATTATTGCCCTCAGAATGATATGGGGAGTTTCAGGAGTGTAGCTATTTTAGAGCCATTGGTGGATATTTTAAATTCAACACTTTTGTTTCCATTATATCTTCTCCAGTTTTCCATATGTGAAGAATTTAACCCCAGTGTTTCCTCATTTTAATACTCCAGTGAAACAAGAAGGCATAGATGATTTCTTAAGAATTCCTGACCTCAGGTGGACAAAAAAAATGAAAATATAAATGAAAACATGCTCCAGTTACAGTTTTTTCACAATTTTTTCATGTTGTCCAGGAACAACAATAATTGTGAAAAATGTTTTAGTTAAAATAACTTTCAAATTTTCTTCTCATGTTTTTAATGAGAGGATGAACTCATTAACAATGCAGATGCACGTGCTTATAAACTTTTTGCTCAACTTTGCCAAGGGGCCCAATAACTATCTATCGAGCTGACAAATTATATATATATATATATATATATATATATATATATATATATATATATATGTTGTTTTGCTTTTAGTAATACAAGAATTTCACACAAGCTTGGTGTGTTCAGTTTGATTCAGCAGTTACACAATTTTCTTTTAAAAATCTATAACAATTAATTTGGAATATTTTTGAAAGAGACACCTAATCATAATTTGTTACATCACATTTACACAGGTGGAAAGTGAGAGAAAAGCTGTGTAGCCCCCATATAAAAGTTAAATACAAAAAAACATAAATACCTAAGAAACTATAAAAATATTTATAAAATAAAAATAAAAAAATAAAATATTATATATATATATATATATATATATATATATATATATATATATATACATATATATACAGTACTGTGCAAACAATTTACCTCAGCAGTGAGTTTATCACAATATACATTAGAATAAAGTCATATTCATAATTCAAATAAACATGAAAACAATAAAAAGTAACAAGAATTTCTTGGGTCCATATTTTTCCTTGACACCTTCCAAGGCTCAAAATGGTGGACCCATCCTCCTCTGGTCAGACTACCTAGAGTTATTATTATACTACTAATATTAATAGCAGTAGTATTAGTAGTAGTAATAGCTAGGAGTCTATAAAAACTTCAGTGTAGGGTGGGCAGCTAGTCCAAGACAGGTGGCGGTAGCTGGGGTGTGGGCAGCTGGTCTGAAGCGGGTAGCAGGAGAGCTCGATAGTCAGTCGTATTGCACGCTAGTATTGCACTATTCCAATGTACAGTTGTACAGTAATAAAAGTTCTGAAATAAAACTATGAAATGTGCTGCTGTCCACATTCCGTATGTGCAGTTAGTCTGAGGGAGATAATAAATGAGATGCAGGTACTCAGGGATATGGATAGAAGATCTACTAGATGTCAGTCTAAATGTGTGAGTACAGATTTGCTAGACTGAGGGTGCAGAGGATCAGAGTGAGTCTGATGAGATGTGGATGGGGTCTAGATTGTTGATGGAGATGATGACTCATGAAAGTTGTGTAGTGTATCCTAAGTTTTATGCACATAGAATGAACTTTTTTGGTCAGTAATTTATTCAGTTTCATAAAATGATTCAACACGTGTTCAAACTGCTCATGTGAGAGGTCCTAAAGCTTTGCTCTACTGGAGAACTTGAACAAGTCAACTGGAACAGAAAGGGAGCGTGTGGAACTTTGGCTCGGCCTGGTCATTAATCTGATCGGAGAATCAGATGTACGGGTGAATTATTCATGTTGTGCTCTCATCAATTATGGGAGGTTCATTTGCAAGAAGACAAATGAATCCCCTACGACCAGAGTCAGAGGCTTTGTATGAGGGCCAGACTCAGAAAGCAAGGGCATTAGTCTCTTATGTCCCCGGACAGAGAGCAGACATGTATACATCTGTAATAGTTCATTCTTATGAGTGCTGCATGGCAGCCCAAATCTGCTCTGGTTGACATTAAATTCTCGTGGAAAACCACCGGCTGATGACCCATCAGATGTGTGTGATTGTGACCGTAGTGTCGAGAGGTACATCCACTTTGGCTTTATGGCGTTTGTGGTAGAAAGTTGTGTTTATTTGTGTTTACTGGAGAATCTTGGGTGACACTATTTTGAGTGTCCAGTTCAGATTGTTTTTCACTTTATTTGGTTCCTGAGAGAAACTGAACATGAACAGGTTTAATACAGACCATCAACATCCTAACCAAGCTGATAAACACACACTGACACCCTCCTGGACCTGGAGCTTCACTGGATTAGAGTTAGGTTAGGATTAAGGTTTGCATTAGGGCCAGAGTAAGGGCTAGGATTAGGTTGAAGTTAAGGTTAAGATTAGGATTAGGATTAAGGCCAGGGTGAGGGTTAGGATTAGGTGTTGGGTTGAGGTTGAAGTTAGGATTGGGATTAGGGCCAGGGTGAGGTTTAGGACTAGGTTTTGGGTTGAGGTTAAGATTAGAATTAAGGCCAGGGTAAGGGTTAGGATATAGGTTGAGGCTAAGGTTAGGGTTGGGAATAGGGAGTGAGGATTAGGATTAAGTTTTGGATTGAAGTTAAGGCTAAGATTAGGATTAAGGCCAGGGTGAGGATTAGGATAAGGTTTTGGGCTAAAGCTAAAATAAGGATTAGGAATAGGGCCAGGGTGAAGATTAGGATTAGATTTTGGGTTGAAGCTTAGGTAATGATTTGGAATAGGGCCAGGGTGAGGGTTAGGATTAGGTTCTGGGTTGAGGTTAAGATTAGGATTAAGGCCAGGGTGAGGGTTAGGATTAAGTTTTGGGTTGAGGCTAAGGAATAGAGCCAGGAATAGAGCCAGAGTGAAGATTAGGATTAGGTTTTGGGTTGAGGTTGGGTTTAATGGAGTGCACTGTGCTTTGTTGGTGTTTTTTGGAGAATATTGGGTTTCATGGTCTTGTTAAAGAATATTCAGTCTGTTGTAGCAGCCGGATTTGCAGGTTTTACTGAATTCCTAATTAAAGCCAGGCTAGAAGTAAATTAAACACTGATTCTGATTAACATCTTGGCTTGTCATAGGCTGCCACTGCAGAAAGAACTAACTCATTGCAGAGGAAGGTAATAAAGCAAGCAAAGTGAACTCATTACCTGCCTGCATGGTGAAAGACTTGCTGAACTGTATTACATACATAACCTTTGGCCTTTTATTTGACATAGCTAGTTTGTTTGCTGGAGAGATTTACTGGGGCTGCTATTTCACTAAAGGACACTCAGGCTGTTTTAATTGAACAGGAGTTTGTATTAAACACTGCAAGACTTCAGGTAATTGTGCAATTTGGAGATTAAGTCTCTGTTATGTTTACATCATGTTAATAGTTGCTACGTGTCAGTCTGTCTACTGCTGGAACATATGTTTTAAAACAATACACACAGAAATAAAGTTACCTGTGATTGTGACAAAGTGAATGTGCAAATCTTATGTTTCTATGTAATTATTTGGAGTTAAGATTAAAGTGATAGATGTGATATGAGCAGAGAAATGAGTTTCACTGGTTCCTTCTTGGCACAGTTCATAAAGAAACAAAAAAGTCATCTTAAAAATAAATTGCAAATATGTAAAACCTAAAATGATAGAGTATACAATTCAGCCTTCATTTCTACAAAATGAAATGAAAATAATGAGAAGACATGATGGAAAGACCTCACACTGCTGTTTCTTGTCTTGTATGTAGGGATGCCCAATTGTATTTTCATTGAAATCATTTTTGGCTTCCTCACTTAATTAAACATAACTGACTTGAATATCGGGCTACAGTTTGATTTTGGGTGATATTTTATGTAGTGGATTGTAGATATGACGCTCCTACTCACCTCAAAACGAAACATCGGTTCTCTGATCTAACTATAAATAGACTAAAGCACATCCAAGTGAATGATATATGTGCCGATTAATGTCCAGGACATTTCTTTGACTTTCAAAGAAAATGTTCTCTTCAGCAATGACATTTTCTGTACTTTCAAACTGCAATGATGGACGTCCCCCAATATCAACCACCTCATTTCACGTGGGAGACTGCCATTACTCATCTTTCTGCTTAACACTGTCTACTCTGCTTAAAATGATATTTAGTGCTGTTTGTTGTAGAATGTTGGGCTTATTGATGTTTACTGGAAAACGCTGGGTTTAATGAATGTTGTCTTTGATGGTGTTTATTTGAAACTGTTGGCTTTGATGGTGTTTATTTGGAGAATGTTCTTTTGATGGTATTTGGAATATTGAGTTTGTTGGTGTTGGAAAATGTTGATTTAGCTGGTGTTTGTTGGAGAATGTTGGGTTTAATGGTGTTTGTTGGATAATGTTGGGTTTAATGGTGTTTGTTGGATAATGTTGGGTATGATGGTGTTTATTGGAGAATATTGCATTTGATGGTGTTTGTTTTAGAATGTATGGGTCTGTTGGTGTTGGAGAATATTGGGTTTAATGGTGTTCATTAAAGAACGTTGGGTTTATTTGTAAATGTTGGTAAGCACTTAATAATAAACCAAAGCTCTGCAAAACCACATCTATCATAATCCATCTCTGTTAGTGCATACAAGTAGGATTGAGTCATGTTCAGGTTTCAAATTTAGCAGTACTAATCAGGTCAGGTCTGGAGTGAAACCCCACATGACCTTCTGCTGTTATAGCCCATCTGCGTCAAGGTTCAGCGATGCTGTTGTAAAAGTGGTAATTCTCTAGAGACTCTGGAGTCTATTGTGCTTGAAAATCTCAGGAGATCAGCATTTTCTGAAATACTCAAACCACCTCATCTGGTACATAAAAAGTGCTGTAAAATTATTTTGTGCGGGACCTGGCTGAATAAATGTGATCAATAATTGCTATTCTGTATTGAGCAACATAACCCGGATCATCAATTTAATTGTGAGAACGCAACTCTTTAGAACAGTACAGGCATTAGCTCTGCTAGTCTTCACTCACTTCCCACTTACAGTGCCTTCCTGCAGCTAATCACAGCAAGAAAGCCGCAGCAGCAGCAGTCAGCTCGGAGCAGCCTTTACATTTTAATCAGAAGTGCTGTAGTGAGGTTAAGTAAGCCCTCAGTGAGGGGGAGAGAGAGTAGATTTAGTTTTGCCCTGATTTTTTGTCCCTGGGTGCAGAACAAGGCTGCTTTGGTACGCTGGCTGTGTAAAGGGCGCTGGCCTAGTGCTGCTGCAGCTGTGCTGAAGAAAGTATGATTCAGCCTCTTCTCTCCGCAGCCCAAGGCCAGGAAAGAGTAACACTTTCTCAAAATCCAGATGACAAAAAGACCCATTTAACAATTTTACATAACATATTCTTATAAAAATTCCTCCAGGAAGTTGCCCTGTTCACTGTCTGAACACATGTGTCACGTAAGTTTTGTATTTCTATAATGCTGACGTGAATAAGCGCACACAGTCAGATCAGAGGAGATTAGTCATAGCACAGTGTCGGTTAGAGCTACAGTATCTCTACCCACATGAAACAAGCACAGTGTTACTCTCAAACCTGCAGAAAAGAAACAGTTCTATGTTGGCAAATGAACCCTCTACTGCACACATTATGAGAGTAATTTAAAAATGTGTAACGCTTTATTTGGACGGTCCACTGTAGATTCTTTGTAAATGTTCAGTATATATTTAATTAACATTTAACTGAATGGTCATTAAATGCCACTGAACGTAAAGTTAAATGTTACTTAGATGGTTCACTGCAGATGCATAGTAAATGCTCAGTCTGCCTTCCAATAACATTCAACTAAATACCCATTAAATTGATCTGAACTTCAGCTTCAGCGTGAAAGAGTTTATTAAATCTAGCCCTAACCCTAACCCTAACCCCAAGGCAAAACCTACACCTACTTCCAACCCTAACCATAATTGGAATGGCTGAGGCATGGAGGCGGGATGCAAATGCGAGTTGCTTTTATTGAAATTATAATCCAAAGTAACAGAGGATTGGAAAAAAAAAGACACGTCCACAACAAAAACAAACTATAAGATGCAAGAAACCACAAGACAACATCCGCAATGCAAGACAAACACAGGGGTATAAATACACTGAGGAAAAATAAGAAACACCTGGGACTAATGAGGGGTGGAGCACAGACAGGTGGAGCAGATAACAAGGGGGCAGGACCAGGGAGGAGACACAGAACAGCAACAAAAACACATGGTACTAGAAAACAAAGGCACATGGCTACCACAGAGGGGAAGAAACAGACACTCAGAGGGACATGGGGAGAATCTGTGACAATAATGTTGTTGATAATCAACTGAGGATCACCAGAAAGTTTGTTAATGATTTAAGTGTCTGTAGAGCATCTAAAGGCATAATACAGTGACCAAAATATTCACTTTTTTGTATGGAAATGGTTTAATTTATTTTTATCAGGCCTGTTTATTAAATGAAATAAAATAATAGGCATAATGTGTACAGGGGTCCATTTGGAGTGTGTTGGCTTGAGGCAAAATTGTGTGACAATGGGAAGAAATGGTGTAGATCCATGTTCCCTGAAGTGGTGAGACCCAGCTTGTGACTATCTAAATCTATTCTTCTGTCACACAATGCTGCTTCCAGGCAACAAATATATTTCTGCAAAGTCTTAAAAAAAAAAAAAGATAGTGAATGTTAAAAAAGGTTTAAATGTGCCCACTAAGAGATGGTGTGACCAACTGCATGCTTTTCATTGACTTACTCAAACTCTTCTCTTTATACTTAACCCTATGGTTGTCTTGAAATATGTATAATGTCGTTGTAAAGTGAGGAAAATTGGTTTGTTGCCCTGAAGCAACATCATGCAATAGAGGGTTAAAGGAAGAGTTACTCCTTGAAGTAAAAGTATGGACTAACTAACAGTGAACACTCCCATTACTTTGGAGAGCTTTGTGTAAAGGCAGTAGCACACCATGACTCCTAGAGCTAGGCCTTCAGTTGTAACCAGAAAATGTTGAATATCAGTCAAAGAGAACCTCCTGTACACTAATGCTAATTTCTGCTAGCACACCTATGGGACTCTAGTTGCATTTTGGTCCTAAGCTAACAATATTTCATATTATGTTTAGCTGTTCTAAATTCAACATAGATAAGTGAGGCTTGTAGAAGACGTCAATATGTCATTAATATATAGCTAAGCCTGTATGTTGTTTTACAATGACTCAGTAAATAGAGCTGCTGCCACTGTTTTCCATTCCTACCAGCTCAACTGAAACACACTGCTCAGACTACCACTCATACTCATACAGTTATGAGTCTAGAACATTCTAGAGTGATGTATTTTCTCTAGAAATTACTCCCAACTTCAGTTCAGCTCCTGAAGTCTTATTCAATGGGAAAGCTTGCATGGCTATATCTGTCTAAATGCCATAAAGATTTAAGTCCTGATTGGATAAATATCTTATGTCTGTTTCAAGTATTTAACTTAATTCATTTCTATAATTCTATCATTTCTAAAATGTAATAATCAAACTCATATAATACATACAGAGTTAAAATACATCAAGCTTTGATGCTTTAATGATTTAGGCAAAATAACATATCGCTGCTGTTGGAAAAAAACCTTGTATCTCCATTTTTGTTGTTTTTTTAGTTTTAAACATAATTTGAAAATGTCTGTTGTTCTTTACATTGTATGTAAATTTTGTGATGAATGGACCGAAATAAATGGCACAAAATTCCTTGGAAACAATTCTGGTTCCATTGACTTTCATTAAAAGTAAAGTATGTTTTTTGCTTCTCTTGTAAACTTAAAGCAACATGTATGTACGTGTGTGTGTGTGTGTGTGTGCGTGTGTGTGTGTATGTACGCGTGTGTGTGTGTGTGCGTGTGTGTGTGTGTATGTACGTGTGTGTGTGTGTGTGTGTCCATAAATCATTATCTCTCTAAAGCTCTCTAATGGCCTGTTAAGGCTCTCTAAATGTTAGAAGCAAAATCATTTTAATGAATTGCTCTAAAAACCTTACATGGTCTTGACTGAACTTCCTACAATGTTATTCAAAAATCTTTGCATTGAATATTATATTTATGAGCAAATACATCAATATTTTGTAGCATATGATATGATGTCGGCCCACCGCTTGCAGCTATAACAGCTTCAACTCTTCTGGGAAGCCTCACCTTTGTCTCCACTCTAATTCATCACACAGGTGTTCTATTGGGTTGAGGTCAGGACTCTGTGCAGGCCAGTCAAGTTCTTCCACACCAAACTGGCTCATCCATGTGTTTATGGACCTTGCTTTGTGCACTGGTGTGCAGTCATGTTGGAACTGGAAGGGGCCGTCCCCAAACTGTTCCCATAGTGAAATTGTTTGTGATCTTTCTGTTTGCTATGAATTCTGTATTAGATGAATTCTAGTGCACTGTTTAACGGCACAGTGGTGCAGTGGGTAGCGCTGTCACCTCACAATAAGAAGGACTTGATTCTATTCTATGCTGGGCGGCCAGGTTTCCTTCCTGTGTGGAGTTCATGTGCATGTTCTCCCCATGTCTGTGTGGGTTTCCTCCAAGTTCTCCAGTTTCCTCCCACAGTCCAAAGACATGCAGTCAGGCCAACTGGACATGCTAAATTGCCCCTAGGTATGATATGCCTGTCTGTCTGACCAGCAATGGACTGGCAAGCTGTCCAGGGTGTAGTGGGTTCCGCCCAATGACTGCTGGGATAGGCCCACAGAAGGACCCAGAAGGATAAGTAGCTTAGAAAATGTGTGTGTGTTTAATGTGATTTAAAACAAATGAGAGGAAGGATTTGAAATCAGGCTTCTTCACTGGCCTTCACCCTGATGTGTTGATTAGAATTCTGTTTGTATAACTGATTGGCAGGAAGAGCAGAGATGTTGGATGCTTTAGATGATGGCTTCTCGGGTCATGATCAATAATAGTGGTTTCTGATGTTCTGAGAGCAGTCGGCCGGCCCGAGCCCTTCGTCTGTCTACGTCTATCAGCTGGTCTCAGATCAGCGCTGACTGACCTTCATGTTACCCTCCCTCTGGTACCATCAGACTTTAAGCCTTGAAGAAAGAAACTTTTCATCGTGTCCTATAGTGCTGCCATCAGTTTCTGAGAGTAATGGACATATGTTCAAAACTATTTTTATTGATACCATTGAAATAAACTATATTTAACTGTGCAATGCTGTAACAATGGAGAGCTTGAGATAAAAACATGTAAGCATGAATCCAGGTAATGTGGACATTCCCCTAAATCATAATCTTTCTCCAAAGCAGTGTTTTTTTTTATTTGTTTGTTTGTTTTTTAGTCTGGGGGCTAGTTTGAACACCCCTCGTTCAGCTTGTTAACTGATTATGGCGCTCTTAATGAGTTGGACCAGGCTGTGGGCAGGAAATAGCAGAGATGTGGTCTCGAGTCAGACAAATTGATGACTTTAGAATCGACTCGAGAAAATGTGTCTCGACTTTGACTTAAACACCAATGACTCAGACTTAAGGTCGGACTTCAACGTTGTGACTTTCCCAAGTTGGGGAAAACACTGATGGCAGCACTAGTTTAAACTCTGACATTTGAAGCCTGTAATGAGCTTTACTGTGTGTGTTTTAGTGTTTCAGTAAATCCTTCAGTAAATACTTCAACTTGAAGTCTCACTCTTAATACTGGAGGAGGCTTTAGTACAGTACGCTTCACTTTACTTAGAACTCACAAATACAACTTATGAGCTCTTATAATTTGTCATGAACAGTACTTATAATTCATTATGGTAACAATTCTTAATGCATAATAAGCATGGCTATAACATGTAATATATTTTTATAAATATTTATAGCCATATTTATGATGCCTAATGAATTAATTATAGCATGTTATGAAGGTGTTTATAGATGCTTACACACATGATATTCATAGAAAGTGTTACCAGTGTTTCTAATAAAGTGGTCAGTGAGTGGAGGTTCAGTACGCAGTTCATAAGGAAAATGATGTAACTCGTAGAATACATGAAATGCAATTAGCATACCTGCCTTCTCTCCATTCGCCTCTGAATGTTTCCAAGAAAATGGCCAGTAAATCACTCATGTGCGGAAATTCCTCATTTGCAACACATTAAACAGTGGTAAAAGTCTTGCTCTGCAGCTGATACAAGCCTGGGCTAAATCCGGTTAATGTTGCCATTATTCATGCAATGCGCAGTGTAAATGTGTTATGCAGGCTCAGATGCAGAGAGGGAGGGATATATAGTTCTGCATGATCCAGCCTTGAGGAGTCAGAGGTGCTGTAATGAACAGTCTGTATTGACAGATTGCAGGGTCCCTGGGGGGCCACCGTAATGCTGATGTTGGGACACTCTGGAAATTAGGCCACAAATCAAAGCTCAATTATTCACATGTGCTGCTTTTCCTCTTCATCATAAATACATCTGCTCAGTGTAGAGAGGCGCAACATGCATGCATGGGTACATGCAGATGTGAACCAGGTACGTGATACGGGCACGGAGTATCACAGATGTCACGGATTGCTTTAAGGCTTTAAATCCATGCCGTAATTTGGGGTAGAGCATCTGTCGCAAACTGAAAATAATCACATTTTCACAATTTTGCCCTTATGTTTCAACAAGACGTGCAGTGTCTGAAGTGGGCTTCTTTAGTTCTGCACTGAAGCCAGGGAGTTAGTGATTAGCATTGTCCAATCTGGCTGAATAAATCATCGCTCACTCGAGTGGCGAGAAGGCGAGTAGATGTAAGTGCGTGGATGCAACACAAAACAAAACACTGACTTAAGGCAAGCATAGTAAACAAACATATTGAGAACAAAAGAGAACTAGGGGGAAACAGCAGAACCAAAAGGAAAACAGAGACAAGTAAGCAAAGCACGAACAGGCAGCATTACGAACACAAGACCAGGACCTTGTCTCGAATGATGAACTGAGTTTAATTAGAACAGACATCCTGACTAATTTTGAAAAAAGGAGTAAGAACTCATACATAAACATGGAAGGAGTGCAGCGCTAAAGCGGTAAAAAGTGATGCGCTCATTACTGCTACAGCTTTAATGCATAGTGTTGTAAATAAAGTATTTGCCACATCTGAATTTTTTTTAGATGTATGCATATGTCTGTAGGTCTCTATGTGTATGTATATATGTATATGTACGAGTGTGTGTATGTATATGCATATATATATACTATATTTCCAAAAGTATTCAGTCACCCATCTAAATCATTGAATTCAGGTGTTCCAAACACTTCCATGGACACAGGTGTATAAAGCCAAGCCCCTAGGCCTGCAGACTGCTTCTACAAACATTACTGAAAGAATGGGTCACTCTCAGGAGCTCAGTGAACTCCAGCGTGGTACCGTGATCGGACACCACCTGTGCAACAAGTCCAGTCATGAAATTTCCTCACTACTAAATATTCCACAGTCAACTGTCAGTGAGATTATAACAAAGTGGAAGCGATTGGGAATGACAGCAACTCAGCCCGAAGTGGTCGGCCACATAAAATGACAGAGCGGGGTCAGCAGATGCTGAGGTGCATAGTGCACAGAGGTCACCAACTTTCTGCAGAGTCAATTAATACAGACCTCCAAACTTTCCATGGCTGAGCAGCAGCCTTACATCACCAAGCGCAAAGTGTGGAATGCAGTGGTGTAAAGCGCCGCCACTGGCTCCTTCCTGTTCCAACATGACTGCACACCAGTGCGCAAAGTAGGTCCTTAAAGACATGGAAGAGTGAGTTTGGTGTGGAAGAACTTGACTGGCCTGCACAGAGTCCAGACCTCCACCCGATAGAACACCTTTGGGATGAATTAGAGTGGAGACTGTGAGCCAGGCCTTCTCGTCCAACATCAGTGTCTGACCTCACAAATGCACTTCTGGAAGAACACTCAAAAATTCCCATAAACACTCCTAACCCTTGTGGAAAGACTCGGGAGAAGAGTTGAAGCTGTTATAGCTGCAAAGGGTGGGCTGACATCATATTAAACCCTATGGATTAAGAATGGGTTGTCACTCAAGTTCATATGTGTGTGAAAGCAGACGAGCGAATACGTTTGGAAATATAGCGTATGGGTAGTTGTGCTTATGGATGGGGAAAGCTGCAAATTAATTGCCCTTTTTGGGACTAAAAAATACTGATTTCTTCTGAAACTGAACTGATTTCTTCTATTTTTGCTGATTTGTCACCCATAAATGTTTCAGATCATCAACTTATTTTAATATAAAATAAAAACGTGAGTAAACACAAAACACAGCTTTTAAATGCTCTCTCTATTGATTGAAGATAGAGTTTTCTTAACAACCTGTCTCACCCGTGTGGAAAAGTAATTGGCCCCCTAAGCCTAATAACTGGTTTTGCCATTCTTGGCAGTAACACCTACAATCAAGCAATTGCAATATGGAGTCTTTTCCATCATTGTGAAGGATTTTTTGTCCACTCTTCTTTGCAGCATTGCTTTAATTCTGCTACATTCAAGCATGAACAGACTGTTTATTGTCTTGAGATGGATGATGAGTCAGGACTTTGACTTGGCCACTCCAAAGTTTGTTTCTTTTGAGCCTATGAGACGTGGGCTTGCTTATGCTTTAGATCATTGTTCTTCTGCATAACCCAAATGCGCTTAAACTTAAGGTCACAAACTGACTGGCGGACATTCACCTTCAGGATTTTCTGATAGAGATCAGAATTCATGGTTTCATCAGTTATATAAGTTCTATAAGTCGTCCAGCTGCTGCAGAAACAAAGAAGCCCCAAATCATCACACTACCACCACCACGTTTCACTGTTCGTATAACATAACATAAGAATTATGTGGAAGGCAGTGTTACCTTTACGCCTGATGTAATGAGACCCATGTCTTACAAAAAGTTCCATCTTTGACTCATCAGTCCACAGAATATTGTCCCAAAGGTCTTGGGGGTCATCTAGATGTTTTTTTGGCAAACATGAGATGAGGCTTTGTGCTCTTTTTGGTCAGCAGTGATTTCCAGCTTGAGACTTTCCCATCCATGCCATTTTTGCCCAGTGTCTTTCTTACTGTAGGTCTTAACTGACCCTAAGTGAGGAAAATGAGGTCTGCAGTACTTTAGATGTTCATATGGGCTGTTTTGTGACCTCCTGGATGAGTCGTCAATGCAGTCTTGGTGAAAGTTTGGCAGGCTGGCCACTCCTCAGTGTTTCAGGTTTTCTCCATTAGTGGATAATGGCTCTCACTGTGGTTGACTGGAGTCCCAGAGACTTGGCAATGGTTTTGTAACCCTTTCCAAACTGATAGATTTGAATTACTTTCTCATTTGTGTGCATGGTGTGCAATAACATTCTCTGAAGAATGTGGCATTATGTGCTGCTTTTTTGAGATCTTCTAGTTCTAGTTATCTTCTAACAGGTTCTATTTTAGTGGTGTTTAGATTCAACAGGTTTGATAGTAATCATGCCTGGGTGTGGCTAATGAAACTGAACCCATCATTCAATTGAATTTGATTAACTGGATATTCAGTAGCTAAGGGGCAAGTACTTTATTTTCACATAGGGCTAGGAAAAATGAAATCATCATTTAAAAACGGCACTTTGTGTTTACTTGGTTTATCACTGTTTACTTGGTTTATCATTGTCTAATATTGAAAGTCGTTTGATGAGCTGAAACCTTCAAGTGTGACAACTGTGCAAAAATAGAGGAAACTATGAAGGCACAAATACTTTTTCACAGCAGTGTATATGATTTGCTTCCTCAAGCACTGATACTACAAATGTCATGAAGGGAAAAAAAGAAACCTCCACCAGTCCCTGATTGGTCAGAGGTTCACCCTTATTGGTCCAAGAGCTCAACTAAGGGTTTCTGACAAAGCTTCACAAAACCAAATGAACCTAACTCGTTTTGTGACAGTGGTCTATAAAGGCCAAAGCAGTGTCCGTGCCTGCAATTGCTTTGTATTCCTGATATCTATGTAGTCTAATCTGTTTCCTCCATTGCAAATCAATATTTCATATGACTGTTGCCACAAATGTCAGTAAGAAAAAAAAAATGACCTGAAAAGGACCGAAGGGGTCCACCTTCATCAGACAGCTGTCCCTGATTGGTCAGAACCCTGGCCTTCACTGGTTGACTTGATTGATCCGAAGCTGTTAATGATCCAAAATTGAAAATGTAACCTGCCCTGGAGCAGGTTAGCTGTAAAGCGTATGTTGCCATGGTGATTTAGCCCGGTATGAAGTGATCCACTATTATAAGACAGAAATCCAGGTTTAGAGACAGGTTGAGCTTTCTAAGTTAGCTGGCTAAGTAAGAAATCCTGCTTCATTAAACAGATCCCTGATGATCCCTAGTGTCAACCAAAAACCTAATCCTAATCCTCACCCTGGCCCTAATCCTAACCCTATCCTTAACTTCACCCCAAAACCTAATCCTCATCCAGGCCCTGATCCTAGCCATAACCTTAATCTTAACTAAAACCCTAATCCTAATCCTTATCCTGGCCCTGATCCTAATCTCAACCTCAACCCAAAACCTAATCCTCACCCTGGCCCTAATCTTAACTGAACCTTGACCTCATCCTAAAACCTAATCCTAATCCTCACCCTGGCCCTGATCCTAGCCCTAAATTTAACCTCAACCCAAAACCTAATCCTAACCCTCAATCTGGCCCTAAACTCAATCCTAATCCTAACCCAAACTCTAATCCAGTGCACCTCCAGGTCCAGGATGGTGTCAGTGTGTCTGCATCAGCTTGAGGATGTAGATAGTCTGTATTAAACGTGTTCCTGTTCAGTTCCTCTCAGTTAAACATCTACAGATCAGAACTTGGACTCCAAATGAAGTGAAAAACAACTGAATTCAGCAGATTATAAACCAATTGTATTCACCCAGTTTATTAACTCACCTGATAATCTACTGAATGTTTTCACTGCTGTTACATCATCGATATGTTGTCTAAGTTACTGAGAGTCTATTATGTGTCTATTTCATCTAAAACGGACTCTCAGGATAAAGTGTTACCTACTTATTGAAGGCATATTAACTGCATTGTTTGTTATCTACATTAGCCTCATAACTCCACAACTAAAGAGGCAAACTTCAGACACCAAATTAGATTTTTCACTGCAATATCACATTAAGCAGGTGTTAGACAGGATATCCAGCTCTCAGTGGCTGTTGCAGCACAGCTAAGTGCATTAAGTCCTAGATACCTGGGCTTCGTCTACCCTGCGATGTAATCAGGGCCAGACTTATTCTGCGTTATTGAAAGTGATGGTGCGGCTCTGAAGAGCAGAATGGAGAGAAGCAGAAGCGGAAAATCAGCAAGGATGAGAGGAGAGGAGTAGTACGAGACCCCGCACAGTAATTACAGGAGAGTATAAGCCACCTTTGTTGTTTCTTCAGGTTGAAAACGATGAGAAGCTCCGGTGGCTCTTTGTTTCAGACTCCACTGAGCTTTCTGAAAGGACATGCTCAGGCAGAAGGTCAATGCCATAGTTATGAAGGCACTGAGAGTGTTTTTTATGAGTTGTTTCTTCTATCTTTTTTTTCCATCTCGCATGCTTTCAAGTTAGTAAAATAAATACCAGGCTTGAGAAATGTCAACATGTGTGTATTGATTGCAAGGGCTGATCCAATTTCTGTCCAGTAGAGAGAGACTGTCCAGCAGAGTTATTTTAAGTCCAGGGGTTGTCACCTTTTCAGCCCATGCAACTGAATGCTTTCCCCATTCAATGAAGCACCTCCGGTGGCCTTAAAGAACTTTATTGATGAGGCTTTTCAGGATGGTCCCTTTGAGTTGCTAGAAACTCAATAACTTTTTTTTGTACACATTAAGTGAGATGTTTATCGATTATGGTCATCTCAAGGCAAACTGTACAGGATGGACGCTAATATTTGAGGTGAGCATGTGAAGATTTAGACATGCAGTTTGCACAGTGCTGATTGGTGGTCATATGCTTTGATGACTTGTTAGCTACAGTAGCCTTGTAACAAAACTACAGAAGTTGCTTTAAATGGTTGTGACACAGAAGCTACATGAACTCCAGGATTTGTCAAGTTTTGAATCCATGCCAATTATTGTTTTCCCATGCCTTCAAATGACCTGGAGAACTTTGAAATAACATCTCAAATGGCCTGAAGAACTTTGATGAAGCATCTCCAAAGACCTGGAGAACGTTGTTGTAACATCTCAAAGGGCCTGAAGAACATGTTATAATATCTCCAGTGGCCAGGAGAACTTTGTTGAACCACATCCAGTGGCCTGTAGTACTTTACTAAAGTATCTCCAGCGGTCTCTAGAGCTTCATAACATCTCCAGTCGCATGTATAACATTGTTATAACATCTCCAATGGCCTGGAAAAGTTTGTTGAAGCACCTCAAATGGCATGTACACCTTTGTCATAATGCCTCAAATGACCTATAGGACTTTTTAACATCACCAATTGCCTGGAGAACTTTGCTGAAGCACCTTCACTGGCCTGTAGATCTTTATTATAACATCTCTAATGGCCTGGAGAACTTTACTCAAGCATCTCCAGTCACAGATAGAATTTAGAACTTGTTAGAACCTCTTCGATGGCCTATAAAACTTTGTTATAACATCCCCCATGGCCTGGATAACTTAAAGGAAGTTGTAATACCTCAAATGGCCTGAAGAACTTTGTTGAAGCACCTCCAATGGCCTGGAGAACTTTATTGTAACATCTCAAATGGCCTGAAGAATGTGTTATAATATCTCCAGGGGCCAGGAGAACTTTGTTGAACCAAGTCCAATGGCCTGTAGATCTTTGTTATAATATATCAAATGGCCTGGAGAACTTTACTCAAGCATTTCCAGTCATAGCTAGACCTTTGTTATAACACATTCAATGGACTATAAAACTTTGTTATAACATATCCCATGTTATAATACTTCAAATGGCCTGTAGGACTTTGTTCAAGCACCTCCAGTGGCCTGTAAAACATTTTTTTAACATCTCCAGTGGTCTGGAAAAATATCTTGATAAGGCTTTGTGTAATGAAGAGTGAGGAGGCGGATGCACGTGCTGAGATAAGCGAGATTTATTAAGGGCAAATCCAGGGTCATAGTCATAACAGTCCTGGTTCAAGTAGCCAATATGGAGAGATCGTGGGGCAGACATGACAGACACCAGAATTCAACAGAGCAAGCAGAACAGAACAAACACCACAGCAGATAACACCAACAACACAGAGATTCAAACAAAGACCAGTAACCAGACCGGGGAAAACACAGGGCTTAAATACATAAGGGTAACAAGGGACAGGTGCAAACACAGGTGGAGACAATCAGGGGTGGAGTGATGAAACGAGGGGGCAGGACTAGAAAATCAAAACAAACGCACATGGACAGGACTGGGAGGGGCCAATCGTGACACTTTCCATGATGTTCTTTTGGAATTGGCAGAATCCCAATAGCAGTTTATAATACATATAGTAAAACATGTACTGATCATAGTAATTTCATGGCAAGCTGTACTTGAGCTTATCTATGAGGCATGTGTGCGATTAAATATCATCTTGCTTCAGCCCCCCTAGTGACCATTCCACTGACAGAAGGGAAATCAACTGAAAATATTTTTAATCAATATAATGAAACTCATGTTTTTCATGTAACGCTGTTATCAGATTAACTAAGACTCTGTTGTCTCTCTGTTTGTGAAATGTTGAGAATCTATGTTGAGCTGCTAGTGAGCAATGAGCAGCGGAAGGGGGAAGGGTGAGACCCCCTGCTGTAAAAACTATTCACACCTCTCCACAAAGACCGTGCAGAGATGAAACAGACAACCACTGCTTTCTTCACATCAAATGATCCTGCAAACGATGCAGTAAAATGGAATTTAAACTGGAAATTCAGGTCATGTCCAGTTCTGTCAATCATACACATTTTCATCTAAATATCTTCTATCAATGTTACTAAAGAAAACCCTGTTCAGCTGAGTGACCTCAACCGAGGGTGGGGATTTTATTCCATGGCTACTGTGCAAAATAGTCAAACTTGGCCATTATTATGACGTTGAAGGCCTGGGGCAGTCGTGGGCTGCAGGTTAGGGAACCGGCCCTATGAACGGAAGGTTGCGGGTTTGATCTCCAGAGCCGACAGTACATGACTGAAGTGTCTTTGAGCAAGACACCTAACCCCCAACTGCTCCCCGGGCGCTGTGGATAGGGCTGCCCACTGCTCCGGGCAAGTGTGCTCACTGCCCCCTAGTGTGTGTGCTCACTAGTGTGTATGTGGTGTTTCACTTCACGGATGGGTTAAATGCAGAGGTGAAATTTCCCCGTTTGTGTGACTAATAAGTATCACTTAAACTTAATAAGCTTTGATTACTTGCTACATCAAAATGAATTTTTTTTTTCAGAATTTAACAGATTCTGTTTTCCAGAAACCGACGACCTGTCCAGGGTATATCCTGCCTTCCACCCGATGACCGCTGGGATAGGCTCCAGCACACTCCCGCCACCCTGAGGGAGAAGCGACTTAAAAAAAATGGATGGATGGATGTTTTCCAGAACTAATTACAACTTTGTTGTCTACCTGGAAATATATCTTGAAAGGGGAATTCTGGCCTAAAACTGGATTTTAACATGTTATAATGCTACATAACTTTATGTAGTTATGTTACACAGCATTATAACCCTCTGCTTCGTAAATTTGGCAGAATTCAGAACTATTATATTCATGTTTTCACTCATTAGTGTTTTCTCTCTACAGTACCTGGCATGCATCTTATAACCATTGGGAATACCTGTGGTGTCACCTAATCCTGCTAGCCTAGCCACAGAGTAAATACAGTCAATCTAAAATTAATGTAACTCAGCCATCAAACACAAATATAAATAAAACTGTGATTCACAAAGACATGCTGTTACTCTTTCATCCAGAGAACAGAAGCCAAACTGAGGTAAGCTCTCTAGATAACCAGCCACCAGACTAATTTTAGCTTTTAGCTTGTTGTTCTCTTTGTCTGATGAGTCATTTCTGCCACAAACATCTTTAAACTGGAAAATCTCTCTCTAGAGACCACTGTACACTCTCAGAGAAAAAGTACTGAACTGTCACTGGGCCAGTTCCCCTCTCGTCTCTAGGGTGGGTCCCTCAAGGCTCTATCTCAGTACCATTAGTCAGGGAACATAACTGAACCATAATCCACTGAAATGATCTGTTCTAAGCTGTACTGACTCCACACACCTCGCCTCCAGGCTTTTATTCTACTGTTCTGTTTTAAAACATTCGGTTATAAAAAGTTACAAATACGAACTTTTCACCTGGAAAACCTGATTTAAGCTTCACAATTGGACCTTAAAACCACTGCAGGAGCTTTGAGGGAACATTTACATTGTTTGTACCTTAATGACCGAAAAATGTGCCTGCACAGAACGTTTATTTCTAATGATATCAGATGGGAATAAGCATGTTTGCAACAGATTATATTCATATTTTTTTCATTTCGGCCAAAGAAAAGACTTTATGCTACTGCAAAGCTACATTAGCTCCCATACCTCCAGTGTGAAACCAACATTGTTCACCAAACATGTCTTGGATGATCATTTGGGGTAAGATGCACAACTGTGCGGCTGTTTGCCAAAACTTAGGGGCCCCTCGTCAAATTCCATATTGTTGTGAATAATAAGTTGGAAGAAGTGAACACATCCTCTGCGGAGAGCACACTTCTGCACTTTAAATGCACAACAGGCCCTTTTCACATTCCCACATCTTTTCTGCTGGAAGTACTTGGTGCAGGCTGCTTACAATAAAGCAATGCCAATAGCAATGATGACGAGTAGGATGCGTACAGCTCACTCAAGTATTAGAGCTTGAAGCAGTTTCAGTGGTTTGTCAGCTGACAATGAGCAGCGGAAAACGAGTTTGTGCAACTAACAGAGGAATAAACTTTGTCAGATGGAGTAAAAGAACCTCTCTGTCTGAATTTCACCACTGCCAGTATTGTGCCAGTTCACATTTAAAATGAACTGGTTCAAAGTTCAGTTCATACTTCTTTAAATGAACTGGTTCACGTTCACAGTTCATTTTTTTAAATTTTGAACTAAGTTCACAGCTCCAAAAATGAACTAGTTTACATTCATTTTATCCCTCAATAAATAGGCTGCTATGCTTTTTCAGTAGAATCCCTTTCTACCCATTCATCACCAGCCCAAAATCATTGCTGCTCCCAAGATAAATACCACGCTGGCTAACAATGGTGTATACCAATGTTGAGACTAAGAATATACACTCACTGGCTACTTTGTTAGAAACACCTACCTAGTGTTTTCACTTACTGGTCACTTTATTAGAAACATCTATCATACACTCACCAGCCACTTTATTAGGTACACCTTGCTAGTAAAAGGTTGGACCCCCTTTTGCCTTCAGAACTGCCTTAATTCTTCATGTCATACTTTCAACAAGGTGTTGGAAACATTCCTCAGAGATTTTGGTTGGTTATTTGAGTTACTGTTGCCTTTATATCATCTCGAACCAGTCTGCCCATTCTCCTCTGACCTCTCACATTAACAAGGCATTTTCGTCGACACAACTGCCGCTCACTGGATATTTTCTTATTTCGGCCCATTCTCTGTAAACATTAGAGATGGTTGTGCGTGAAAATCCCAGTAGATCAGCAGTTTCTGAAATACTCAGACGAGCCCATCTGGCACCAACAACCATGCCATGCTCAAAGTCACCTTTCTTCCCCCATTCTGATGCTCGGTCTGCACTTCAGCAAGTTGTCTTGACCACCTCTACGTTCCTAAATGCATTGAGGTGCGGCCATGTGATTGGCTGATTAGCTATGTGTGTTAACAAGCAACTGAACTGAACTGTACCTAATAAAGTGGCCAGTGAGTGTATTTTAACACCTAAACAATGCATCATATTACGCTGACGACAAAGTATACTGTATATGAACATTTTATTTCAACAACGTGAACTTATGCAGCAGTTCAATACCACAACATGGATTTATTATAATGAATGGGGAAATCTGTACTTCCATTAATGTGACTACACCAAAAACTGTAATACAAATAAAGGTACCAGCTCATATTGCAATATTCAGCCAACATCTTCTAATGACCTCTAAACAGAAGATCAAAAACAATCAGTAACAAAAATTAGTCACTGTGTTTCAGTCAATCTGAACTGTGCTCTTCAATAATTCGCATGTATTCCACAAGCCTGCTTCGATGCTTTAACTCAATGTGTCGTTTTAAATTCAATGCAGATGTCCGGACTTGTTTTTTCAAACCAGACGGATTTGCACAAAAATGTGTGGTTTTTCCCATCTGAGTCAACACACAAGCGCTCAAAAAAACGGATTCAAATGCTAAAATAAACTGATTTCTGCACGTGCGTCACTACTGCTAGCACTAGCCATGCTTGGCTGTGTTTTGCCATGCGTCATGCCGTAAACGTGAGCGGCATTCGGTCGTGTGAGAGCGGCATTCACGATCATTATTTGTAAACTGAGTCGTTAAAAAAAAAAAATATGAACGCACAACACTGACTACTGCTCACCATTGTTAACGTACAGTTGGTGCTTTAAAGTTGCTGCTACAGCCGCTTTCAGAGGAACAGTTTTAATTTCCCTCAAAAACTGTCAGGATTTGGAAGAGCAAGTGCTCAGCGGGGGTAGATGTCCATGTGGTGTTTGAGGAAAACATCTACCATGATGACCCGACACGCCCCCCTGCTGGGATGTGTGTATGTTTAGCTTTTTAACTTATTTTAGCTTATTTAGTGTTTCGGTTAGTTATTTTTACCCCCTCCATTAACATTATTGTACTTTGATAGCTGTGAAGGAATTTTTCCATTGAGCATTTATATCCTTTATTTGGTTTGGACTCCAGCAGGTTCTCCAACAGTTCTGGACACATCCTCAAATTTCAATCTTGGCAACTATGACAAAGGCAAAGTGAGACACCTTTCTGTGGTGAGCTAAAGTGAAACGAATGCCTGTATTTCTGGGGTTAGTGACTGCACATGTTACTATGTAACTGAGGCAACAGCCGCACTTGTTTTACCAAGTGTTCACACACTTCTGTTTCTAGTGAAAATTGAGCAAATAAACAGTAATTGTGCATTAAAATGTGCAGAAATATGTCCTGTGGAGGAGTTGTAACACTCCATATTTTCATTTTCACTGCTTCAACTTCTTGGCCTAAAGAACTTTATTGAGTGTGGTCTCCTTGAATTAGCAGCAAACCATTTTTTCGCACATAAAATAAGACATTAATTGATGTTTACTGATGTGTATTGGCATTTGTTGACGTCTCTTGGGACACTGTACAAAAACGGACACTTGGCTTGGACACTTTAGAATCTGACTGAAGCTCTTGGCCAGCCTCTGCTTTTTTCCGCCACTCACGAAGCTTTTAGAGTTTTAAGCTGGAGCTCAGCCACCATGATGTGTCGCCCGTGTCTGCTGGTGGTCCGTTCCTCACTCAGATTTGCCCGACGGACTTCTTCTCGGCTGTAGGCTTATGTGGAAAGAGATTATTCCCAATCCTCATGGATTATGGCACACACTCTGGTAATTCCTAGTATGAAGAGATTTGGGAAAGGCATGGGCCCACGCAGTGTGCTAGGGGAAGAAGAAAAATCCTTAGCTGTCATTTTTACGAATTTTCCTGCTAAACAGTTTTTGATGGCTCCAGGGCCGCTGCGATATTGTGATTTATATTCGTATGAATGAGGTTTAGCGCGCGGCCTGCTACAGTAAGCCTGAGAAAATGGGTTAGGTCATTTGTCTTGGTTTGCACGGGTGTTGACCGTGAGACAAAACACCGCTGTTAGTTGTAATATGCAGGGAACGACCGAAGTCTAAAACTAATCCGTTTGCACTGGCCTGTTTCAGAAATGGTCATGGTGGGTTCCTTCAGGGAATGAGCATGACTGAGATGAGTCTGTCGCACTAAATCTACAGCTGAATGAAGTAAACAAATCAATTAGCTGAGCGCATTGTTTTCAACTTTAAGTTCAAGCACTGTGGCTCACAGTGAAGGACTGTGAAACATCACATTTGTACCTCACTGAGGATATTTATACAGTGCAGTGTAGCAGATTTGTTGCTGAAGCTTTACTTCTCTTAATAAGCCTGAGGGGTCAAGTTGTTAGATTTAGACATGAGGACCCACACTGGACTTTACTTTAGCAAAAGACACGTTTTTTTCCTTCATCTCTGTTTTTGGCAGATGTAGACTATATGGGCAAAAGTATTGGGACACCTACACATTACACCCACATATGAAGATGGTCCACCCTTTGCAGCTATAACAGCTTCCACTCTTCTGGGAAGCTTTCTACAAGATTTTGGAGAGTGTCTGTCGGAATTTTTGCCCATTCATCCAGAAGAGCATTTGTGAGGTCAGACACTGATGTTGGATGAGGAGGCCTGTGGGGTCAATCAACTGTGCAGAGAAACAAGCCTACAACCTGTAACTGTACACATCCCTCTAACCATGACTCCCAGAACCCCCTGGCTGATCACCTGTGTATTTGATCATGTGACTATATTGAGTTAGCTTATAAGTCCAGGCTTTAGGCTAAGTCAGTTGTGAGGTATTGATTCTTCTACACATTGTTTTCTGTTCTCTGAGTTATCCCTTGTGTATCTAACTGTTTGTTTGTGTTTATCGACTTGCCTGATCTCTTTTTGGATTCCGGTTGTCTGGACTAATGTTTGTATATTGTTTGGTCATTCTGGATCTGACCTTCACCTGTTTTTGACTTCGATTGTGGATTGTGGACAAACAACTAAAGCCTCTTTTTCACTTTTTAACTGCAAGCATCTGATCACTGAAGTCTGTCCAGTTACAACCACAGTACGGTGTGCATCTATATACTGAGTAAAGCTTTGTATTTCAGAGATTCCTAAAAACTTAGAGAAAATATAAATATCAATTAGATTACAATTAACAATCTATCATTTATACTTACATAACACTTTTCATTTCACTCAACAAAGGAATATAAGCCAAATATTGAAAACTAAAGCTGTGACAGTTTATATGGAAAAGATCAAATAATGAAAAATAGCATATGTACACTATATTGCCAAAGTATATATATATATATATATATATATATATATATATTTATATATATATAAAGAATAATTATTATCATACTGAATATACACTGTAATTCCAACAGTAATCACTCACCCATCCAAATAATTAAATTCATTAAATTATTTTTTTTTAGATGTATGTATATGTCTGTATGTCTGTATGTGTATGTATATATGCATATGTACAAGTGTGTGTATGTATATGCATATATATATATATATATATATATATATATATATATATTTCCAAAAGTATTCAGTAACCCATCCAAATCATTGAATTCAGATGTTCCAATCACTTCCGTGGCCACAGGTGTATAAAACCAAGCCCCTACATACATTAGTGAAAGAATGGGTCGCACTCAGGAGTTCAGTGAATTCCAATGTGGTACCGTGATCGGACGCCACCTGTGTAACAAGTCCAGTCATGAAATTTCCTCACTACTAAATATTCCACAGTCAACTGTCAGTGGCATTATAACAAAGTGGAAGCATTTGGGAACGACAGCAGCTCAGCCACGAAGTGGTCGGCCACGTAAAAAATGACAGAATTGGTTTCCATGGCCGAGCAGCTGCATACAAGCCTTACTTCACCAAGCGCAATGCAAAGCATGGAATGCTGTGGTGTAAAGCACCGCCACTGGACTCTAGACCAATCATACTTTTCCATCTGGCAATCCGATGGATGAGTCTAGGTTTGGTGTTTGCCAGGAGACGGTACTTGTCTGACTGCATTGTGCCAAGTGTAAAGTTTGGTGGAGGGGGGATTATGGTGTGGGGTTGTTTTTCAGGAGTTGGGCTCTGTCCCTTAGTTCCAGTGAAAGGAACTCTTAATGCTTCAGCACCAAGAGGTTTTGGACAATTTCATGCTCCCAACTTTGTGGGAACAGTTTGGGGACGCCCCCTTCCTGTTCCAACATGACTGAGCACCAGCGTACAAAGCAAGGTCCATAAAGACATGGATGAGCCAGTTTGGTGTGGAAGAACTTGACTGCCTTGCCTGAGTCCTGACCTCAACCCGATAGAACACCTTTGGGATGAATTAGAGTAGAGACTGTGAGCCAGGCCTTCTCGTCCAACATTAGTGTCTGATCTCACAAATGTGCTTCTGGAAGAACGGTCAGAAATTCCCATAAACACACTCCTAACCCTTGTGGAAAGCCTTCCCAGAACAGCTGAAGCTGTTATAGCTGCAAAGGGTGGGCTGACATCATATTAACCCCTATGGGTTAAGAATGGGCTTTCACTCAAGTTCATATATGTGTGAAGGCAGACAAGCCAATACTTTTGGCAGTATAATGTATAATCTACAGAATATTAAGTTGAAGAGATGTTAATGCAATGCTATTGATCACTAATGCAATGCACTTCATACAATATAATATTTTTTTTCATAGTTTTTGCTTTTTGTTTGTTTAATGAATTTTACTCATTCTTTGTTTATCTTTTTGTCTCTTGAGGCCAGACAGTTTTCCCTATGATCAACATGAAGAGAGGAAACAAGTCTCATCAAATATAAACCTTTTATAACTGAGACCATCACAGAACCACAGACATCCTTTCCTCATCATCTTTCTGACTGGACAAAAGAGCATAAGCGCAGTCCTTCATGACACTTTCACTGTAGGTGGGCGAGTAGGTGGCAAAACAGCCTTTTAAAGGTGATGAATTTATAAGAAATCCCTTTATTTAGAGAATCATTATTTCTAATATCTTTGTCAACTACTCAGACTCATCACCAACTGAATATCATCTAAGATATTTCAATGTTTATTGTGTCACTTTTTACCTTTATTCCAGCTTCCGCTCTTTTCAGGAGACTCACTTTCAGCTCCTCAGAGAATCTGCAGCCACGCCTCCAAAAATCAGTCTTAGAAGCTGGTTGATCATTTCCTGAAGTGATCAAACACATTCAGTGGGGTTGAGGTCTGGATTCTGGGGTGGTCAGTCCATCGTTCAGCTTCTTTGTTTGATGTGTCCGTCTCCTTTTCTCAGTGAGGTTCTTCTTGACCAGCTACACATCCTTTCAGGCCCACAGCGCTGAGTGGTCTTCTCACAGTGGAAGGATGGACAGAAACACCTGTGGATGTTTTCAGATCTGAAGCAGCTTGATTTTCTCCTTTTTCTCAAAGATCAAAGCTTTAAGTGCTGTCTATCTGATGGGGTAGTTTTAGTGTCTTCCAGGTCTTCCAGGTGATTGCTAGCAGCCCTATTTTCTCCGGAGCTTTTGAGAACTTTTTCAGCTCCAGTTTTTCTCTTGTTTCTCTCTTGAATTTCCTCTCTTTTTTTTTCCTTAACTTTGTCCTTGCTTAAGCATCCTGATGTTCCATATCTTATATCCAATCTTATCAGAAAAATCTCCTGTAAAATTCATAATTAATGGCTGTTTTGACTAGAAATTCAAGTCAACTCAAGAGGCTTTTATTGTCATTCCATCCATGTACAAGTACACAGTGGAGTGAAATTATGTTCCTCCAAGGAACAACACGGAGCAACATGGAACAAAATAGACAGTACAGGCAAAGTGCAAACATGCAGAAATAGGTGTGCAAAAAAAAGTAAAACTAGAAACAACATAATAAACACAATAAATTTTACAGACATTAGGCGCAGTAAACAGACAAGACAGCACAGCACCGACACAGCACTCATTTCTGAGCATGCAGTAGTGAGAATAAGGTGCAAAGATTATTTAACATGCTATGATATGCAGCAATGTTCCAGATAGAGCAAGTAGAGCATCAAAAGAGGAGTGTGTGTGTGTGTGTGTGTGTGTGTGTGTGTGTGTGTGTGTGTGTGTGTGTTTGAAGGGGTTTTCAGTTCAGTCCTTGTAAGTTTAAAAACCTGAGCGCTTGAGGAGCAAAGCTGTTGCAGAGTCTTGCAGTGGTGGCACGGATGCTCCGTTACCTTCTTCCAGACGGCAACAGTGAGAATAGTCTGTGTGAGGGATGGATAGGGTCATCCACAAGGCTAGTGGCTTTCCAAATACAACGTGTGGTGTAGATGTTCATGATGGAGGGGAGAGAGACCCCAATGATCTTCTCAGCTGTGCTTACTATTCGCTGCAGGGACTTGTGGTTGGGGGTGGTGCAATTCCCAAGCCAGGCGATGATGCAGCAGCTCAACCTGTAGAATGTGGTGAGGATGGGAGGAGAGAAATGAGCTTTCTCCAGCCTCCACAAGAAGTAGAGGAGCTGCTGGGCTCTCTTGGCTATGGAGTTGGTGTTGAGGGACTAGGTGAGGTTATCTGTGATATGGACATCAAGGAACTTGGTGCTCCTGATGATTTCCACAGCAGAGCCAGTGTTGTTAAGTGGGGTGTGGACACTTCACACTCTTCGGAAGTCAACAACCATCTCCTTAGTTTTGTCTACATTCAGAGACAGTTTGTTGGTTCAACAGTCCGTTAGCCGGTGCCTCTGCTCTCTGTGCGCTGACCTGTCATTCTTGCTGATCAGAACCACCACAGTCATGTCATCAGCAAACTTGATGATGTGGTTTGAGCTGTACTTTGCAGTACAGTCATGAATCAGTAGAGGGAACAGGAGCGGACTGAGCACACAGCTCTGAGGGGTGCCGGTGCTTATTGTGGTGGTGCTGGAGATGTTGTTCTCTAAGTCTCTCAGTCAGGAATTCCAGGACCCAATTACAGAGGGAGGTGTTCAGGCCCAGCAGGCTCAGTTTTCCAACCAGCTGCTGAAGGATGATGGTGTTGAATGCTGAACTGAAGTCTATGAACAGCATTCTGACATAGATGTCTCAATTGTCCAGGTGGGTGAGAGCCAGGTGAATTGTGATGGACATGGCGTTGTTTGTTGAGCGTTTTGGGAGATATGCAAATTGCAGAGGGTCCAGTGAAGGGGGGGAGATTGTCTTTGATGTGCCTCAAGACAAGCTGGGATAGGATGAGAGTGAGTGAAGGGGAGGGTCTTCATTGAAGCAGGACACTAGAGATTTCTTCTGCAGAGGGATTTTAATGGTGGACTTAAAGCATGTTGGAATGACTGCAATGCTCAGAGAGGTGTTGAATATGCACGTGAGAACATCAGCCAGCTGTTTGGTGCATTCTCTGACCACTCTGCCTGGTATGCTGTTGGATCTTGGTGCTTTTCGTGTGTTGACTCTGTAGAGTTCTCCGCACATCAGCAGTGGACAGACACAGTACCTGTTCACTTGAAGGAGGTGTGGTTTTCCTCACTGCCATGCCATTCTGTGCTTCAAACTTGTTGTTAGTTTATGACAACAAATGATCCTTGATCTTTCTTATGTCATATTTTTTAGTGTTATAAAATCGATTTTACTTGACCATTTTCCAACCTCTCTTTATCCCTTAAGCAGGCTGTTTTTGTTATTTGCCTTTAAGACTGATATATGTAGCTCTGTTCTGACTGGCTGTCTGGCTGTCCTGTATTGTGCCTTATTCAGAAAGCAATCTTCAACACTGTAACGGGGAGTGAGGAGGCGGACGCTGAGATAAGCGAGATTTATTATGGGCAAATCCAAAATCAGGGTTGAGACGGTCCAGAGTCATAGAGCCAACATGGATTGATCGGGGGGCAGACATGACAGGCAAACCAGAATAAACAACAGTACATAAACCAGTACATCTAACACAACCAACAAACGCAAGGGGCAAACACAGGGCTTAAATACATATGGAAAATGAGGGACATGTGGAAAACAGGTGGAGACAATTAAGGGTGGAGTCACAAAACAAAGGGGCTAAACCAAAACAAACGCACATGGACAGGACTGGGAGGGGCCAGTCGTGACAAACACTCCTTCAGTATGACTGAGCTAAACCGCTGTAGCAACACTAAGACACTTAAACTCCTTTAATCAAAAAGAAATACAGATTTCCATTATATGTGCCCTTTAAATCAATGAGTTTCAATGAGAAATTGTTATGTAAATGCATTTTCAAGCAGCTTTCAGGGGAACAGTGTAAGACTAAAGTGCATTTCTTTTCTGCAGAGGTGTGGAGGAAAGTCCAAGGCATGAGCAGGTTTTGTTTTGAGAAGTCATAAGCTGTTCTGACACTAAACACGTAAGGAGGTAAAGAGAGGGAACAGAGGTGGGACGATCAAATGTGATTACACTGAGGGCTATTGGTTTAGGCCAGATGCGGCACAAAGCGAAAGAGACAAGCCAGGGTATATTTCACTGCTGTTACAACGCTCGAATAAGAGCAGAAAATTGCATCAGTACGCAGGAACTCACAGACACACAAATACACACAGGCTCAGGGAAACACTATAATCCCTCAGCAAACGCACACAAGGAAGCACTCCACCAGCTCCATGGCAGGCCCTTTAAAGGGCCCATATCATGTAAAACTGACATTTCACTACTTTACTGGAAGAAAAGAGTTGGATGTAGCAGGTAAAAAATGTTCAAATTTCCAACATGAGATGCAAACAAGAGCCCATCATCATGGTTGTGCTATCACAGCTGTTAACACAAATAAATATCAGCAGTTTAGCTCCGCCCATTCATATTGAAGTGATACGCAGTGTTGTTACTGCAGTTTCTTGCTTCCTGAACGAGGAGCAATATAGCAAATTTGTGAAAAGGCCAGCCAATCAAAAGTTAAGTGACCCTTATTAGTCCTACAACAGGGAAACTTCAACTCTGCGCCTTAACTCATCTGCACTGAAACACCACATACACACTAGTGAACACACACAATAGGGGGATAGGGGGCAGTGAGCACAACTGCCCAGAGTGGTGGGCAGCCCTATCCGCAGCACCCAGGGAGCAGTTGGTGGTTACGTGTCTTTCTCAAGTGCACTTCAGTCATGTACTCTCAGCTCAGGGGCTCAAGCTGGCAACCTTCTAGCCCTGAGGCTGGTTCTCTAACCTTAAGCCAACAACAAAGTTCATTTGCCTAATAATTTGCCTAGACAAGTCTTATACCTTACACCAAATGACTTTACAAGCAGTTTTACTATTATAGACAAGTATCCAATGTTATAATAAAGTCATGAAAATCTTGCTGGAGTTGTGTCACACTGGTGTCATCTTGATTTGTATGAGGTGGTCAGGACGGCTGTCTATTTAAGTCAGTCTTTTTCTCATCTTTTGTCTCATGCTACAACAAAATCAACCATGTTTAATATTATTGTAAGTTTTTGGTCTTGGCTTGAAGTTTAGGGTCTTTACCTAACAAGTTAATGTATATTTCCATTTGTACCACCATAGAGTGATAAAAGAAAAAGGGTTTCTCTGCTTGTAAATTTCCCCCAGATGCATGATGGGAAATACTCTCAAAGATCTAGTTGCAGTCTTTTTAAAGTCTTGTAGTGTATGGTTAGCATTAGTGAACTCCATGGTCCATTTGTGGAAACACATTTCTTTATGGTTGTGATGTCACAACTGTTAACATCAGTTACTACTGTATAACACCATCCTTTTAGCCTGCAGCAGTTTGGCTCTGCCCAAGTGATATGGACTGTTGTTACTGCGGTGAGTCTGTTGCTTTTCATACAAGGCAATTGTAAATGGGCCAGCCAATCAAAACAGAGAACATTTACATCTATTAGTTAACAATCATTTACACATGCAAGTCTTAAGCACACTCCCCAAGCCATATATGGAAACATGACCTGCAGATAAACAGCCCATTTTGAATTTATTTTGGTTGTGATGTCACAACAATGAACACATAAATATCGTCATCCATTCAGCTGACATCATTTAGCTCCACCCATTCATGTTAAGGTGATACTGCAGACAATAGCAAATCAGTCGAGCCATTGAAAACAAAGGTCATTTGCATATATTAGTGAACAGTTATTTGCATATACAAGTCTCAAAGCAAAAGCTTGTTTGGAATTCATTGTGGTTGTGATGTCACAACTACAGGGGCAGTCATGGAGGTTAGGGTACCAGCCTTGCAACTGGAAGATCACTGGTTTGATCCCCTGAGCCAACAGTACATGACTGAATTGCCCTTGAGCAAGACACCTAACCCCCAACTGCTCCCCAGGCACCATGGATAGGGCTGCCCACCCTTTCAGACAATTGAGCTCACAGCCCCCTAGTGTGTGTGTTCACTAGTGTGTATGTGGTGTTTCACTGAACGGATGGGTAGCTTGCAGAGGTGAAATTTCCCCATTGTGGTAGTAATAAGAGTCACTTAATCTTAATCTTAATTAAAACAAATGCATTACTTTTTGAGCAAGGTACAATGCAGGGCAATCGTGAATGGACCGACGAGTCAACAAAGAGGACATTTGCATTTATTCTTGACACATATCAATCTAAACGTCACAGTAATAAATGAACAAACAACATAAATGAACAAAATTTAAATCCTCATTTGTGTCTGACTTAACCCAACCCCCCTCATAAGCATTGCATTTCACCCCAGAAGAAAAGTTTAGTCATATCTTTTCTAAACAATGAACAGTGGCTGGAAAATACGTCATGTAAAAATGAATTACGGCTGTTTTTGGTACATAAATCCACCCAAATGTTATGAGTGCACTTCAGGGGGAAAACGTAGAATAAAAGGTCTTAAAGCAAGAATGTCATGTCCGCTGATCCGCCGCGCTCTTTCTCGGCTCGACTCCTGTGGGTCTCTACTTTTCCCAGTTTTTTGCAATCGATGCCAAACCGAGGCTGGAAATTTGGTTAGAGACGCTGTGCGCGGTTGTAATCCCATCATGCTCGGAGACCCAGACGCATTTCAGCCTGCGTTAAATATGGTTGTTTGACTCCATGCTGTGATCGATCTCTTCCTCAGTGCCACTGAAACTCCATCACTGCCCACCGGTGAGAGCCCACTGCTTCAGGTCTTTCCAGCAGGGTCGGCACGGAAACTCTCCAACACACTGACCGCAGGAGAGCAAATGGAAGCAACTGACCCCTTAAAGCAGTATTTTTGACTAATGTGCACATAAGTGCAATGTAATCAATCAGCAAAGACAACTTGGCTATTTGAAGTTTTATTCTTTAGTTTTAGCACTGAAGCTAAAAGGCTGATCAAATCAAATCAAATTTATTTGTAATGCTTTTCACAACTGATGTCGTCACAAAGCAGCTTCACAGAATTCCAGTAAAGACAAAGTTTTAACATGAATGTAAAAACCCCCAGGTGAGCAAACCAGGGGCAACGGTGGCAAAGAGAAACTCCCTCAGAGCTGAGGAAGAAACCTTGGGAGGAACCAAGGCTCACAAAGGGGGGAACCATCCTCCTCTGGTCAGACTACCTCCAAATTATTATACTACTAATATTAATAGCAGTAGTATTAGCAGTAGTATTAGCTAGGAGTCCATGAAAACTTCAATGTAGTTTTCCAGGCAGCTAGTCCAAGGCAGGTGGTAGTAGCTGCGGTGTCGGCAGCTGGTCCGAAGTGGGTAGCAGGAAAGCTCGACAGTCAGCCGTCCTTCAGGACATGTGGGCAGTCGTTCTCTTGAAAAAAAGGCAGGGAGATGGAATTAGTTTTATTCTGTCTGTTTGTACGTAAAACAGGGAATGTGAACATTTCCAGAGTGTGACTAATGACTCCGGCAGATCTGACTATAGCAGTTTAACTAAAAGGAGAGAACCAGAAGGAGACACAGACACGAGAGCACTCTGACACAGTTTAGCATTGCTCTGCTCCACCATCCACAAACTTGATTGACTGCATGTGAGCAGTGGGATGACAGCACCAGTGTCTCAGTTTACAATAATTCCCTGTGTCCATGGACCCCTGGATCTGCTGCCTTTATCTAAGGGGAGGGGGGGGCATTACCTACCAAAAGCTAAACTGAACAAGTGAGTTTTCAACCTGATGTAGCTAACAAGATATGAGCACTTGTTGAGTGATCCTAAATAGACTTGATTATGTGGTTTCTGATGCTTTACAATATACTGTTATATAATGCAATAAGTCAAAATCCATATGTGGTTTCAGGCTTTCTTGCCCTCATTCTTAAAACAGCATAATTCACACATTAATTACACAGACATTTGCAAATCAAGCAAAGAAGCTGATGGTGTTCTCAGATCAATGGACTGACCACCCCAGAGTTCAGACCTCAACATCACTGAATGGGTTTGATTACTTCAGAAAATCATCAACCAGCTTCTAAGACTGAGCTTTGGAGGCGTGTCTGCAGATTCTTTGAGGAACTAATAGTGAGTCTCCTGAAAAGAATGAAAACTGGAATGAAGGAAAGAGTGACTCCCTCCACACTGAAAAATGTGATATTATACTTAATTGTTGAGACATTTTTCTATTATTTCAAATATATTCTATTATTCCTCGGCTTAGTTTTGTTTCCTTTTTCTGAAGTTAAGGCAAGCAGTTGCCTCGTAGCTCTGGGTACTGCTTTGTTGCAGCGCTCCTCCTGTGGAGTTCGATGGTCAGCCCACTTTCGAACTTGCTTTGCCCATCCAAAACAGCAAACACAGGCTGCTGCATGTGCCACATATGTCCTCTCCATCTCTAGTTTTGATCTTTTTAACCATTTGAAGTCATTGCCATCATATTTAGCTTAGCTTAGTGCTACAAAGCCATTAGATATCCCATAGGTGTGCTAGCAAATGTTTGCATTATTAAAGTGGGTTTTTTCCTTGTTTTTTTTGTTTTGTTTTGTTTGTTTTTTTAACCGCATTTTTACATTTATGGCCCAAACTGAAGGCCTAGCAGTACTGGTCATGGGTTTTCACTGGTAAAAATGCATCCAACATCTGCAACTGGCAGTTTGATTGACGGTTTATGTCGTATATGCCTTGAGATGTCTCTTCTTACATATTGATATCATTATTTCTCACTTGTATGTGGTTAGAGTAGTGTAGTGGTTAACACCTCTGCCTTCTACACTGTAGACTGGGGTTCAATCCCCAACCTGGGTAAGCACCCTACACTATACCCATAAGAGTCCTTGGGCAAGACTCCTAACACCACCTTCACCTACCTGTGTAAAACGATCAGACTGTAAGTCGCTCTGGAAAAGAGCGTCTGCCAAATGCCATAAATATGTATCTGATTAAAACAAACTAGGTGCGAAGTGCAGATTCTAAACTTAACTGATATCATATTTGTGTTTGTAAATAGGGGATAATTTGTACTGATTATGATGAACATGTGTTGTGGTAAAATACAATTAAACCATTTACAATTACCATCATTTTGAAGAAAAAAAAGAAAGAATAAGTTAGACCTAATCTGCAATATAGAATGTAAATTGTCACTACACATAAAAAAAATCTAAATAATTAAAATGTACATGTAAATGTAATTAGGGGCAGTGGGAGCAGAGGTGGAGGAAGGGTCTCGATCACTGATGTCATATCATGGGGTGGATGTCTGACTCATTCAAAACACTATTTCGGATTGAAGTAGCTGCGTTCGCTTGGAGGTGTCAGGGTCTATGAGTAAAGCTGCTTGATACCATGAGAGATGAGAACTTTTGTTGCCGACTCACGAATCCAAATTCAAAGGAAGGGGCACAGAAAATCTCAGATATGGCTATCAGTCTTAAAGGTTGGTGTTCAAGGCAGGTTTAGCAGTTTAGAGCTTTCTGAATCACATGCAGTAACTATTAGAATTCTGTGTTCTTTTGCTCATTAATTTAAACAGCAGACTTTCTGTGTAACTACATAGCAGTATAGTTATTACATAGTGATGCACATAGTAATTGTACTTACATTACATTGACTTTATCCAAAGGTTTGAGAAGTTATGATGTTTTTCTGTATGGTGCAAATTATTATTATTTTTTTAATTATTATTATTAATTTTAGTTCAAATCACAAAAACACATTGTCAGGTGATAAACGACAAATGTGGCATTTAAAATTTGAATGGTTAGAATCCGTTTTCCACTCTGTTTTTATTTAAATGAGAACTTTCGTTGACGACTCACAAATCCAAATTCAAAGGAAGGCACACAGAAAATCTCAGGTATAGTTATGAGTCTTAACTCTTGGTGTTCAAGGCAGGTTTAGCAGCCATAGAGTTTTCTTAAATGCAATTACTATGTAATAACTATGTATATAATTAAGAAAATTACACAGAAAAAACACAGATGTAATGTACAGCAATTTCAGAGTAACTTTCAAAGTCCAAACGTTTAAGTAGAAGTGGAGATATTTCATCATGATCTGATGTTGATCAAAAATTTTTGTCATGGATCTGTTATTGCTCTTACATTGAAAGTGTTAAAAATATAACAAAAATAGGCTCATAACTCTCAATAGATCTTATAAATGTAAACATAATTACTAAATAAATGACTGCCATTAACTGAGTGACTGTAATTATCTGCAAAAATTTATGTCAACTGTGTAGCAAATAAACAGTAATGAACAGAGACTTAAATCTAGGCCCACACCTGTCAAAGCACAGTGTAAATCAAATGCATATATAATTACTATGTAATTATCTGTGTTATTAAATATGTGATTATGTATAATGTAAGTCAAAAATATAGCAAAATTACTGTAATGATTCTAGATTTGAGTCAGACCCGTTGGTACATACAACTATGTACTAACTATGTAATTACATAATTACACATAAGCAGTGCAGCAGTAGGACGGTAATAACTGTAGACTTCTAAGGGGGGAGTTAGAATGGTGAGTGGGCCTGTGGCAGATTCGTGACTTCCCTCTGCACGCTGAACGCAAAGCTGATCAATAGCAGCCGATAAGCTTTGGAGACGGGTATGAAAGCGCTGAGGGGGTGTGGGTGAAAGAGTGTGCCTCTGTTTTTAGAGCTACACAGACTAATAGAGCGAGTCTGGGGGAGAGCGAGGGGGCGGCAGGAGCAGAGGTGGAGGAAGGGTCTCGATCACTGATGTCATATCATGGGGTGGATGTCTGACTCATTCAAAACACTATTTCGGATTGAAGTAGCTGCGTTCGCTTGGAGGTGTCAGGGTCTATGAGTAAAGCTGCTTGATACCATGAGAGATGAGAACTTTTGTTGCCGACTCACGAATCCAAATTCAAAGGAAGGGGCACAGAAAATCTCAGATATGGCTATCAGTCTTAAAGGTTGGTGTTCAAGGCAGGTTTAGCAGTTTAGAGCTTTCTGAATCACATGCAGTAACTATTAGAATTCTGTGTTCTTTTGCTCATTAAGTTAAACAGCAGACTTTCTGTGTAACTACATAGCAGTATAGTTATTACATAGTGATGCACATAGTAATTGTACTTACATTACATTAACTTTCTTTATTTAGGTTTAAGACATTATGATGTTTTCCTGTTTGCTCCAAAATATTATTAGAATTATTATTATTATTTTTATTTTTACAACATACTGTAGTTCAAATCATAAACACACATTGTCGAGTGATAAATCGCAAATATGGAACTGAAAATTTGAAAGGTTAGAATCCATTTTCCCTGTTTTATTTAAGTGAGTGATGAGTGAGAGATACACTGTATTTCCAAAAGTTTTTACTCACCCATGCAAATCATTGAATTCAGGTATTCCAATCACTTCCATGGCCACAGGTGTATAAACCCTAGGCCTGCAGATTGCTTCTACAGACATTAGTGAAGGAATGGGTCGCTCTCAGGAGCTCAGTGAATTCCAGCATGGTACCATGATCGGACACCACCTGTCCAGTCATGAAATTTCCTGACTACTAAATATTCCACAGTCAACTGTGGTTGGTTAGTGTAGTGGTTAACACCTCTGCCTTCTACACTGTAGACTGGGGTTCAATCCCCACCTGGGCATAACACCCAACACTATACCAATAAGAGTCCTTGGGCAAGACTCCTAACACCGCCTTGGCCTACCTGTGTAAAATAATCCAATTGTAAGTCGCTCTGGATAAGAGCATCAGCCAAATGCCATAAATGTAAATGTTAACTGTCAGTGGGTATATAACAAAGTGGAAGCCATTGGGAATGACGGCAACTTAGCCACAAAGTGGTCGGCCACGTAAAATGACAGAGCGGGGTCAGCGGATGCTGAGGTGCAAAGTGCACACAGAGGTGAGAGCTTCATGGAATGGGTTTCCATGGCTGAGCAGCTGCATCCAAGCCTTACATCATCAAGCGCAGTGCAAAGTATCGAATGCAGTGGTGTAACGCACTGCCACTGTAATCTAGAGCAGTTGAGACATGTTCTCTGGTGTGAGCAATCACACTTCTCCATCATCAAGCGCAGTGCAAAGTATCGAATGCAGTGGTGTAAAGCGCTGCCACTGTACTCTAGAGCAGTGGAGACATGTTCTCTGGAGTGACCAATCACACTTCTCCATCTGGCAATCCAATGGATGAGTCTGGGTTTGGCGGTTGCCAGGAGAACAGTACTTGACTGAATGCATTGTGCCAAGTGTAAAGTTTGGTGGAGGGGGGATTATGGTGCGGGACTGTATTTCAGCCCTTCCTGGAACGGGGCCTTGTTGTGGCGGAAGGGCTTGTGTGGTCTAGGGATCTTCAGAGCTAAGTTGTCAGGAGCAATATGCTCCTGGTAGGGTCTCCCAATGCTAACAGGTCTGGAGTGAAGACCCAGACTAACGCAATCCAAAACCCCACCATGCACAATACACACAAAAAATGTGTACCCTGCCTGGGAGAGGGTCACTGGGACCTACCCCTGGACCCAGGCCTGAAACTGGCTCTTGGTATGTAGAATGTAACATTACTGGGTTTGTGCAGGAGGTTAAGCTCACCTCCAACCACAATGTTGGCTCTGGAACCAAACTCCTGGATAGGGGTTGATCGCTGGGCGGTTGTGATGAAACTCATGAGTCCCCAGCTGGTGACCATGCAGTTGGATTTGCCTCAATGCGAATTAAAATCGCAGAGAGGAAAACTCTGACTGTGGTCTGTGCTTATGCACAAAACAGCAGGTCAGAGTATTCAGCCTTCTTGGAGCAAGTGGGCGGGGTTCTGGAAAGGGTCCCGCCTACAGACTCCATAGTCTTAATGGGAGACTTCAATACCTACGTTGGCAATGACTGGGAGATCTGGAGAGGCGTGGTTCTGGACAACTGTCTGGCGACTCGGGAGCAGTTGGAGTGGCTGTGTCCGAGCTGTATTCAGCAAGATTGGAGAAACTCTGACTTCAAATGAAGATATTGGTGGAAGGGGTCGGTGGAAGGAGCACTTTGAGGAATTCCTTAATTCGTGAGACGTGCCTCTCTCATGGGAGTCAGGGCCAAAGGCTTCTGGTGTCAAGTTCCATTTCCCTGGTGGAGGTCACTAAGGTAGTTGGTAAACTCCTCAGTGGCAAGGCACCGGTGGTGGGTAAGATTCATCCAGAGATGCTTAAGGCTCTGGATAATGTGGGGCTGTCATGGCTAACATGCCTCTGCAATATTGCACAGTACCCTTGGACTGGCAGACCGGGATGGTGGTCCCTATTTTTAAAAAGGGGGACCGGAGGGTGTGTGCCAACTATCGGGGAATCACATTGCTCAGCCTTCCTGGGAAAGTCTATGCCAAGGTGCTGGAAAGGAGACTCTGACTGATAGTTGAACCTCAGACTGAGGAGGAACAATGCGGATTCCGTCCTGGCCATGGAACAATGGACCAGCTTTTCACCCTCTCACAGATTGTTGAGTGGGCATTGAAATTTGCCAACTCAGTCTACAAGTGTTTTGTGGACTTGGAGAAGGCTTATGACCAAGTTACTCGAGATATCTTGTGGGAGGTCCTGTGTTTGTATAATTGCCATTAAGTCAGACCCTTTCAGTGTTAGCGGTGGACTCCAGCAGGGTTGTGCCCTGTCTCCACTCCTGTTCTTGATATTTATGGACAGAGTGTCAGGGCGTAGCCAGGGTCAGGAGGGCATTATGTGTGGAGGCCGGAGGGTGGCATCTCTGCTATTTGCAGATGATGTTCTTTTAGCTGAATCACATGGATGCCTCCAGCGCTCACTGAAGCAGTTTGCAGCTGAGTGTGAAGCGGTTGGTATGCAGGTCAGCACCTCCAAGTCTGAGTCCGTGGTCTTAGCCCGGAAAAGGATGGCATGCTCTCTCCAGGGGAGGGAAAGGACCTGCCCCAGGTGGAGGAGTTTAAGTATCTTTGAGTCTTGTTCACAAGTGATGGTAAGAGGGATCGTGAGATCAGCCACAGGCTGGGGCAGGAAGCAGCAGTAATGTGGTCACTGTACTGGAGTGTAGTGGTGAAGAGGGAGCTGAGCCAAAAGGCGAAGCTCTCTGTTTACCGGTCGGTCCCACTGGAGGGACTATATCTCCAAGTTGGCCTGGGAGCAGCTTGGGATCCCTGGGAATGAGCTGTAGGAAGTTGCGGGGGACAGGGTCATCTGGGATTCTCTTCTCTCTAAACTGCCACCAGAACCCTATCTAGCCTAGCAGTTAACGATGATGATGATGATGATGATGATGATGATGATGATGATGATGACTGTATGTCAGGAGTTGGGCTTGGCCACTTAGTTCCAGTGAAAGGAACTTTTAATGCTTCAGCACCAAGAGATTTTGGACAATTTCATGCTCCCAACTTTGTGGGAACAGTTTGGGGACAGCCCCTTCCTGTTCCAACATGGCTGTGCACCAGTGCACAAAGCAAGGTCCACAAAGCCAGTTTGGTGTGGAAGAACTTGACTGGCCTGCACAGAGTCCTGACCTCAATCTTATAGAACACCTCTGGGATGAATTAGAGTGGAGACTGCGAGCCAGGCCTTCTCGTCCAACATCAGTGTCTGACCTCACTAATGCGCTTCTGGAAGAATGGTCAAAAATTCCCATAAACACACTCCTAACCCTTGTGGAAAGCCTTCCCAGAAGAGTTGAAGCTGTTATAGCAGCAAAGGGTGGGCCGACATCATATTAAACCCTAAGCCTTAAGAATGGGATGTCACTCAAGTTCATATGTGTGTGAAGGCAGACAAGCCAATACTTTTGTCCATATAATGTATGAGCCTGTGAAGAGGGGTTGAGATACATGTCATCTGCCTCTCCCCGTATGGAACTGGTAGATTTGTGTGTCCATCTACATTCTTTGTAAAACTGACCAATGGACACAGGAAATCCTTAAGGACTGACAATCACAGCAGAAACTTTTCATTCTTCATTCAGTCCACATTGGAGACACATGTGAAATGAAAGTTTACAGCTGCTGAAGTTGCTACAGTGGATTTGGAAAGTAATGATGAAAATAATGAAGGATTGATATGAACTATATGAGGATCATGTTATATGAGAGCTTTGAAAGGAGCGTTTAGGAAGAGATGAACAAATTGAGAAAATGCTCTCAGACCACAGAGGATTAACCCTTTTGCTTCCAATCAAAACATGACAATAAAATAAGAGGAATAGTATAATATTTGAGTTATTCAGTTCAGAATGCAAAGACTGAATGTATAGAGAACGGAACAGCAAAAACTGAGATAGATAGGCTGCTTATCGAGTCTTCTTGCTTTATAGTGAATTACAGATGCCCTAAGCATACTCTGAGCTCCAGGCTGGGCCTGATTTTCCCACTCTCGGCCTGATAACCCCAGCAATGTAGCCGGCGGTCTCTGCAGAGGCTCTCCCTGGGAGTCGGGGGCTCAGGGGTGCTGCCAGGCCTGTCAGCGGCCCCCCTACGATGCCAACGTAAACAAACAAATCAAAGATGAATAAACTAGCGTTATAAATGCCAGCTCATGCACCCGTCACCGCCATGGCATCACACAGGAAACAAAAGCTCTAGAATAATGAGACATTATGAGCAAGAGCAATTTATATCATAGAGCACAGCAGCATAGGAGGCACAGACTTCACGACTCTTATCAAATCTCTGCTCCTTCTTCCGAATCACACAGGTTTATTGGAGAACATGGATCAGGCTGACAGCCCCACAGCCCAGCGAACCTGCACTAACTCTGCAAGCAATTGACCTAGCCATGCTCCGCACACAAATATGTCCTTTCATTGCAACTGTAAGGCTGGACCAGCTTCACAGAACACTGGCAAAAATCTCTGTAACTGTAGAACAGACTCAGTTTATATCAAAATACCTACATTTAGAGTCGGTTATTCATTCAGCCTAATGAGAAACTGTAGAACAGACACAGTTTATATCACAATACCTACATTTAGAGTCGGTTATTCATTCAGCCTAATGAGAAACTGTAGAACAGACTCAGTTTACATCACAATACCTACATTTAGAGTCAGTTATTCATTCAGCCTAACGAGAAACTGTAGAACAGACTCAGTTTACATCACAATACCTACATTTAGAGTCAGTTATTCATTCAGCCTAACGAGAAACTGTAGAACAGACTCAGTTTACATCACAATACCTACATTTAGAGTCAGTTATTCATTCAGCCTAATGAGAAACTGTAGAACAGACTCAGTTTACATCACAATACCTACATTTAGAGTCAGTTATTCATTCAGCCTAGAGAGAAACTGTAGAACAGACTCAGTTTACATCACAATACCTACATTTAGAGTCAGTTATTCATTCAGCCTAACGGGAAACTGTAGAACAGACTCAGGTTACATCACAATACCTACATTTAGAGTCGGTTATTCATTCAGCCTAATGAGAAACTGTAGAACAGACTCAGTTTACATCACAATACCTACATTTAGAGTCAGTTATTCATTCAGCCTAACGAGAAACTGTAGAACAGACTCAGTTTACATCACAATATCCACATTTAGAGTCAGTTATTGATGGCAAATTCACCATTGTTGATGTCTAGTTTCAGTTAACCCTCTAAGGCCAATGTAAAGGCAGATATTTCTGCCATTTAGCCTCTTAAAATTCCAGGATTACAACATAATAAGGCTTATAATTGAGTAATTACTTTGATTACATTGCAAACTGGCTAGGCTATTCTTAGGTTATAAAACTTTGGGCCCTCTAGTGGGCCCTGGCCATTAAAAGGGTTAATCTTCTCTTCTTCTATAACAATATGATTTCTCAATGCAATTGTTTCATAAAGAATTTGATCTATAAAGGCCAAGAAATTTTACCTTTTCCTCTCATTGTGTCCCAAAGGACCATTTTTACCTGGGTACCCTCATGAATACAAATACACTTCACATTTCAGTGGCTTTTCATTGTCACTCTGATAGAGATTAATAGCGAGAATAGAGAATAGATGAATAATAAGTGTTTCCGTAGTGATTCTGAATTTGTGTGCATGCATGTCCATCACAGTGCATCCAACAGTAAAGGCAGCATGGAGCTTCTTTTATACAGAGATGGGAAACACAATGGTTCACAGAAAACCGCAATTCTGTTACATTTTACTGATCAACCATTTTATGGACATACATGGGCTCCAATATAATCAGTTAAAAAAGACAGCGCCACAAGAGATGACTGGATCACTGGGGTGTTCAGCTTAAGTTTATGAAACATCTGCAACAACCAATGAAAACAGAGAAAGAAGAAAATACAAGCAAGTAAACCAAGAACATTGGCAGAAAGTCACTGAGGTGTGGAGCGAAGCTTTTTAATGAGCTGAGTTTAAGGCACAATCGAGTTTATGTTAATTTAAAACTCTTAAAAACACCAACTGATCACATTTTTAAATCAGCAAGCATCACTTTAATGTGTTTCGCTGCTACTTCTTTACTGATTCTGAGCAAATGGCAAAGAAAACAGCAGCAGCCATGTTTGTTTGTGTCTCCTAGTAACGGGAGAACGCGAGAGTTCGCGAGAGTTCAGTGAGCTCCGTTCGGTTCAGCATCAGCTGAAAAGTTGGGTAGTGTGTGATCCCTAATCATTTAGCATGGATCCCCAAAATCCCCAGACAGTGAGAGACACCTTTTAAATCTGTTTAGACTTTAAAAATTACGTAGTGAACCCAAAGCTTGAAACATGACGAGGAGGCCGAAAAGCTCCCCTGACACATGACTTGATTCTCTCTCCAACTGTCGACTCCAACTGAACCAAAAATCTGCAGACTAGAGCTGACCAACACAGACTCAGACTGGGAATCTGGGCTAAAACTTGGGTGAAAGTCGTGTAGTGTAACTCCAGCTTAACAGCTGCAGTTTCTCTTTAGGCTGGTGGCGTGGTGGGTAGCGCTGTCGCCTCACAGCAAGAAGGGCCTGGGTTCTCTCTGTGTGGAGTTTGCATGTTCTCCCTGTGTCTGCGTGGGTTTCCTCCGGGTTTTCCGGTTTCCTCCCACAGTCCAAAGACATGCAGTCAGGCCAATTGGAGATGCTAAATTGCCCCTAGGTATGAGTGTGTGAGTGACTGTCTGTGTCTGTCTGCCCTGTGATGGACTGGCGACCTGTCCAGGATGTATCCTGCCTTCCGCCTGAAGACTGCTGGGCTAGGCACCCCCCGCGACCCTGATGGAGAAGTGGCTTAGAAAATGGATGGATGGATGGATAGATGGATGGATAATGTGAAACAGCACATTTGTGGTGGAGCATGAATAAGTAAATCCAGCAATGTCCACACCGTAAAATGCTGTGTTTCTTGTCTATAAGCGTCAGCAGGCTGGTTTACAGGAGGCAGACGCTGTTGCTAGAATTGTTTTTGTCCATATTGTAATTTGTTCTCGTACTCGGTCTGTTCAACCAATAGAAATGGAAGTGGCACTCACTTTCTCATCTCAGTTTCTCTTTCTCTCTCTCTCTGTCTTCGTCTCTTTCTCTCTCTCTTTCTCTCTCTCTGTCTTCGTCTCTTTCTCTCTCTCTTTCTCTCTCTCTGTCTTCGTCTCTTTCTCTCTCTTTCTCTCTGTCTTTGTCTCTTTCTCTCTTTCTCTCTGTCTTCAGTCTTCCTCTCTCTCTCTCTGTCTTCATCTCTTTCTCTCTCTTCCTCTCTCTCTGTCTTTGGTCTTTGTCTCTTTCTCTCTTTCTCTCTGTCTTCAGTCTTCATCTCTCTCTCTCTCTGTCTTCATCTCTTTCTCTCTCTCTGTCTTCAGTCCTCATCTCGCCCTCTTCGTCTTTTTCTCTCTCTCTCTGTCTTTGTCTTTTTCTCTCTTTCAGTCTTCGTCTCTTTCTCTCTCTTTCTTTCTCTCTCTCTGTCTTTGTCTCTTTCTCTCTCTCTGTCTTCGTCTCTCTCTCTCTGTCTTTGTCTCTTTCTCTCTCTCTCTGTCTTTGTCTCTCTCTCTCTCTCTCTTTCTTTTTCTCTTTCTCTCTCTCTCTCTGTCTTCGGTCTTCGTCGCTTTCTGTCTCTCTCTCTGGCGTCGTCTCTTTCTCTCTCTCTCTTTCTCTCTGTCTTCAGTCTTCATCTCTCTCTCTCTCTGTCTGTCCATCTCTTTCTCTCTCTGTCTCACTCTCTCTCTCTCTCTGTCTTTGTCTCTTTCTCTCTCTTCCTCTCTCTCTGTCTTTGGTCTTCGTCTCTTTCTCTCTCTCTCTCTCTCTCTCTCTATCTCTGTTTTTGCGCCTCTCTCCCTTTCTCTCTCTCCCTCTCTGTCTTCAGTCTTCATCTCTCTCTCTCTTTCTCTTTCTCTGTCTTTGTCTCTCTCTCTCAGTCTTCATCTCTTTCTCTCTCTCTCTGTCTCTCTGTCTTCATCTCTTTCTCTCTCTTTCTGTCTTCAGTCTTCATCACTTTCTCTCTCTCTCTCTCTTTCTCTGTCTTTGTCTCTCTCTCTCTCTCTCTGCCTTCATCTCTTTCTCTCTCTTTCTGTCTTCAGTCTTCATCACTTTCTCTCTCTCTCTCTCTCTCTCTCTCTCTCTCTCTCTCTCTCTCTCTCTCTCTGTGTCATGTTGCTCATCCTCTGCTCAGTAAATGTCAGTCATGTTGTTCATGTTATTGTGTTGTAAGTGGTGTGTTGAAGACTGTAGGGTGGTGTCTGTGCTGGGCCGCCCCCCCTCCCCCAACCCCCACCGCCAGCTCTAATTGAGTGAGTTTTCAAACCCCCCTTAGCCTACCACCCCCCCACCCGACCCAGCAGATTTCTCCATTGTTTTAGTTTCTGCCTCTTTCTGCACAATAGAACACCTTATTTCTCAGCGCGCCTGACAGCGTGAGCGAAGAGGCAGCTATTTTTAAAACCATGTGGGTGCCTGCACCAGCTAATAAACGCTCACATTACAGCAGCCAGAGAGAGAGAGAGAGAGAGAGAGAGAGAGCGAGAGAGAGAGAGAGAGAGAGAGAGGAAAGGCAAACAGAAAAAGAGAAGACAGAAAGAGAGAAGGTCAGAGAGAGAGAGAGAGATAGATAGATAGATAGATAGATAGATAGATAGATAGATAGATAGATAGATAGATAGATAGATAGATAGAGAGAGAGAGAGAGAGAGAGAGAGAGATGCTGAAAATAAGAAAGGGAAAGGTAAGCGGAGATGAGAGATAAAAGGAAGGGAGGCGAAAGAGTGAGAAAGAAGGAAAGGCAAACAAAAAAAGAGAAGGCAGAGAAAGAGAAAGTCAGAGACAACGTGGGACAAACATAAAGAGGGAAGAAGACTGAAGGAGAGTGAGAGAGCTGAGAGAGACAGAGAGAGAGATACTCTGATAAAGTGAAAGACAGACACTAAAAATGAAAAAGGAAAAGGAGAGAAGAGAATGAAGGGAGGTAAGAGAAGTGAGTGAAGAGAGTGAGAGAAGAAAGCTAAACAGAAAAAAGAGAAGAAAAAGAAAGAGAGAGAGGGTCAGAGAGATGCGGAGACAAACATATAGAGGGAAAGAAAACAGAAGACAGAGCAGAGAGAGGGAGAGAGAGAGAGAGAGACAGACACAGAGAGAAGGTGAAATCCAAACAGCACATGCAGTCGTGGATTCGCAGCTGCAGAAAGCGACTTCTCATTACATGGAAAATCCACTCATCCACTCACATCAGCTGTGAAACATCATCTCCTGTATTTTATTTAAAGCTCTCTATGAATAGTATTACCATTCAACACAGAGAAACAGCCCTGAATCATTCTCTCACTAATGTAGCGGAAGATGTAGTCGCTTACCGAGGCAGGAGAATCAATTCTGTTTCCATCGCTGCTCTAACCAACCCCCACCCCACACCCCCCACACCCACTCACTGTTAACCATATTGGATACGATTTACCACTCATGGTCGCTTAGAAGGATGCATTCACCTCTCACTCCTGCTCTCGTTCCCTATTTTCTCGGGGACAAAAAGCAGAAGATTCCTCCTAAATGAGCAGAACGTTGCCTGCCAATTCATTACGATCTGCAGAGCGCTGATGGATAGTTATGGATCAGCCAGTCCAGCAGCGTTTGGGCGTAATTGGAGACTTATCTTGACATCGGTAAATGTATGGCTATTGACCGACAGGTCAAACTCATTACCCATCGTGTCTGTGGTGCCCCATTATTACCCAATCATTAGCTATTTAGCTTAAAGGTACACCAGGTAATATTTGTGCTGTTTAAAACTCATAGCGTGGGCGTTCAGTTGTTGATTTTTTTTTAAATGCAAGGCACACTGAGCAGCTAAGAGGCCCTTTTCACAAGAAACTGAGTAAATCAGGTTCTGCTACTGCCTTTTGGATAGTTAGAAATCTCAGAAACAGAGGCGTTCATATCACCTCAGCTCACCATGGAAAGGTGTGTCACTTTATCTTTTTCATAGATGCCCAGACTGAAATTGGAGGATGTGTCCATGTGGAAGTCCAAACTAATAAAGGACATGAAAGCTTTGTGGAAAAAAATCCATCACAGTTATTAAGGTACAATGTCAGCCTAACATCTATAGACTGATAAATAAATGGATGGTAATAATAACTATAACCAAAATGATTAGATTAGCCATGTTAGCCAGAGACGATGAAACAGTTCACGAGCAATAAACTTGTGAAAGTGGCAAAAACACGCGCACGTCCTGGCAGAGGGGCGTGGCAAGTCGTCAGGGTCCGTAGTGCCAATGTAGACTTTTTCTGATTTGCGTTTATAATCACGCCAGCTGGTTTCCTGATTCATTAAAGGAGAAAACGATAAACAATAAAAAGTCATGAGGCGAAGTCGTAATGCAGTATGTAATATTTATGGATGTATAAACAAAGTGACAGTGTAATATGTAATATTTATGGATGTATAAACAAAGTGACAGTGCAATATGTAATATTTATGGATGTATAAACAAAGTGACAGAGCAGTATGTAATATGTATGGATGTATAAACAAAGTGACAGTGTAATATGTCATATTTATGGATGTATAAACAAAGTGGTAGTGCAGTATATAATGTGTATGGATGTATAAACAAAGTGACAGTGCAGTATGTAATATTTATGGATGTATAAACAAAGTGGCAGTGTAATATGTAATATTTATGGATGTATAAACAAAGTGACAGTGTAATATGTAATATGTATGGATGTATAAATAAAGTGGCAGTGTAATATGTAATATTTATGGATGTATAAACAAAGTGGTAGTGCAGTGTGTAATATTTATGGATATATAAACAAAGTGGCAGTGTAATATGTAACATTTATGGATGTATAAACAAAGTGGTAGTGCAGTATGTAATATATATGGATGTCTAAACAAAGTGGCATTATAATGTGCAATATTTATTGATCTATAAACAAAGTGGCAGTGCAGTATGTAATATATATGGACATCTAAACAAAGTCACAGTGTAATATGTAATATTCACGGATGTATAAATAAAGTGACAGTGCAGTATATAATATGTATGGATGTATAAACAAAGTGACAGTGTAGTATGTCATATTTATGGATGTATAAACAAAGTGGTAGTGCAGTATATAATGTGTATGGATGTATAAACAAAGTGACAGTGCAGTATGTAATATTTATGGATGTATAAACAAAGTGACAGTGCAGTATATAGTATATATGGATGTATAAACAAATTGGCAGTATAATATGTAGTATTTATGGATGTATAAACAAAGTGGCAGTGCAGTATGTAATACACTGCTCAAAAAATAAAGGGAAGACTTAAACAACACAATATAACTCCAAGTAAATCAAACTTCTGTGAAATCAAACTGTCCACTTAAGGAGCAACACTGATTGACAATCAATTTCACTGCTGTTGTGCAAATGGAACAGACAACAGGTGGAAATTATTGGCAATTAGCAAGACACACTCAGTAAAGGAGTGGTTCTGCAGGTGGGGACCACAGACCACTTCTCAGTACCTTTCTGCTTTCTGGCTGATGTTTTGGTCACTTTTGAATGTTGGTGGTGCTTTCACACTCGTAGTAGCATGAGATGGACTCTACGACCCACACAAGTGGCTCAGGTAGTGCAGCTCATTCAGGATGGCACATCAATGCGAGCTGTGGCAAGAAGGTTTGCTGTGTCTGTCAGCGTAGTGTCCAGAGGCTGGAGGTGCTACCAGGAGACAGGCCAGTACACCAGGAGACGTGGAGGAGGACGTAGGAGGGCACCAACCCAGCAGCAGGACCGCTACCTCCGCCTTTGTGCAAGGAGGAACAGGAGGAGCACTGCCTGAGCCCTGCAAAATGACCTCCAGCAGGCCACAAATGTGCATGTGTCTGCACAAACGGTTAGAAACCGACTCCATGAGGATGGTATGAGGGCCCGACGTCCACAGATGGGGGTTGTGCTCACAGCCCAACACCGTGCAGGACGCTTGGCATTTGCCAGAGAACACCAGGATTGGCAAATTTGCCACTGGCGCCCTGTGCTCCTCACAGATGCAAGCAGGTTCACACTGAGCACATGTGACATGTGTCACATGTTCCTCCTAATGCAGGACAATGCTAGACCTCATGTGGCTGGAGTGTGTCAGCAGTTCCTGCAAGATGAAGGCATTGAAGCTATGGACTGGCCCGCCCGTTCCCCAGACCTAAATCCGATTGAGCACATCTGGGACATCATGTCTCGCTCCATCCACCAACGTCACGTTGCACCACAGACTGTCCAGGAGTTAGCGGATGTTTTAGTCCAGGTCTGGGAGGAGATCCCTCAGGAGACCATCGGCCACCTCATCAGGAGCATGCCCAGGCATTGTAGGGAGGTCATACAGGCACGTGGAGGCCACACACAGTACTGAGCCTCATTTTGACTTGTTTTAAGGACATTACATCAACGTTGGATCAGCCTGTAGTGTGTTTTTCCACTTTAATTTTGTGTGTGACTCCAAATCCAGGCCTCCATTGGTTAATAAATTTGATTTCCATTGATTCTTGTGTGATTTTGTTGTCAGCACATTCAACTTTGTACAAAACAAAGTATCCAATGAGAATATTTCATTCATTCAGATCTAGGATGTGTTATTTGAGTGTTCCTTTCATTTTTTTGAGCAGTGTATTTATTGATGTATAATCAAATTGACAGTGTAATATGCACTATTTATGGGTGTATAGACACAGTATTAGTGCAGTATGTAATATTTCTGGATGTATAGACAAAGTGGCAATTAGTATGCTATCCTTGCCAGGAAACCGTGTACTCCTGAATGAGGAAAATATTTGACCGTCTATTGCTGTACACTGTAACCATTTTTAAATCATATATATATATATATATATATATATATATATAACATTTTTTATTAATTATTATTTATTTATTATGTATTCATTAATTAATTATTTATTAATGCAAAATTGTAACTTTATAAGCACTTTTTGGTCACCAAATTACCACCATGATTCCTATTTAGCACCATTCCAGCAGTGCCCCTCTTCTCACGCAGGGGCTGAATCTCAAACGGCTACCTGCTCCCTACATAATGCATTATGTAGGAGTTTAAATACTGGATCCTGCAGGCCAACAGAGCAAAATACAGCAAAGAAATAGTCATTTGGGACTCAGACACGTCCACACTCGATAAATGATGCACTGTTTGTCTGTAGAGGCTAGAATTTCTAAACTTTCATAACTAGAACACTATTTAGGGAGTACAGAGCCATTTAGGATTCAGCCTGGGTTTGAAGTCACTTCTGACTGAAACATGAACATTTGAAGCATGTAAGACATTCATGTGACATTTCTAGACTTTTATACTGCTGTTTTATAGTGAATCACACCTTAAGGACTTTAATAATGATGGAGTTGTTTATCTTTTAGCCTGTTAGCTAGCTGACCAACTTGGTTCTAGTTAAGAACATAAGTTGTCAGCGTCCCAGTTTAAAAATGTGTTCTTACTTAAAATATTCAGTGGCCCATGCAGGTATCAGGAGAGTCGAACATTATTCCACTAAAACCTTGGTTTTTCTTGTGCTGTGGCACAGTGATACAAAGTTCAGCTGTTGTCAGGTGTCTTAGGTGTGTATATCGTGGATTTTACTACAGTTTCGATTGCAGCTCAGCCAATTAATTTATCATCCATTTTATAATGCAGAATAAAACACGACTTCAGAAGTCTGTACTAATGAACTACATGCTGTTCTATAACATCATTTACAATTCTTTGACAGTGTGTTTGTTCTTTCTTACAGCTAATTCAACCAAGCATGCCTATTAAAATATGTCCCACTCTGTCCATAATGTCTAATCTTTAGGCTATGTTCCTCTGTGTTGAAATGGGGAGAGACGCACTATACTACCAAAAGTATTCACTCACCCATCCAAATAATTAAATTCAGGTGTTCCAATCACTTCCTGCAGACTGCTTCTACAGACATTAGTGAAAGAATGGGTCGCTCTCAGGAGCTCAGTGAATTCCAGCATGGTACCGTGATCCTGTACCACCTGTACAACAAGTCCAGTCATGAAATTTCCTCACTGCTAAATATTCCACAGTCAACTGTCAGTGGGATTATAACAAAGAGGAAGTGATTGGGAATGACAGCAACTCAGCCACGAAGTGGTCGGCCACGTAAAATGAGAGAGTGGGGTCAGCGGATGCTGAGGCGCATAGTGAGCAGAGGTCACCAACTTTCTGCAGAGTCAATCACTACAGACCTCCAAACTTCATGTGGCCTTCAGATCAGCTCAAGAACAGCGTAGAGAGCTTAATGGAATGGGTTTCCACGGCTGAGCAGCTGCATCCAAGCCTTACATCACCAAGGGCAATGGAAAGCGTGGAATGCAGTGGTGTAAAGTGCTGCCACTGGACTCTAGAGCAGTGGAGACGTGTTCTCTGGAGTGACCAATCGCGCTTCTCCGTCTGGAATCCCATGGACGAGTCTGGGCTTGTCGGTTGCCAGGAGAATGGTACTTGTCTGAATGCATTGTGCCAAGTGTAAAGTTTGGTGGAGATGGGATTATGGTGTGGGGTTGTTTTTCAGGAGTTGGGCTCGGCCCCTTAGTTCCAGTGAAAGGAACTCTTAATGCTTCAGCACCAAGAGATTTTGGACAATTTCATGCTCCCAAATTTGTGGGAACAGTTTGGGGACGGCCCCTTCCTGTTCCAACATGACTGCACACCAGTGCACAAAGCAGGTGCATAAAGACATGGATGAGCCAGTTTGGTGTGGCAGAGCTTGACTGGCCTACACAGAGTCCTGACCTTAACCCGATAGAACACCTTTGCGATGAATTAGTGTGGAAATTGTGAGCCAGGCCTTCTCACCCAACATCACTATCTGACCTCACAAATGTGCTTCTGGAAGAACGATGAGAAATTTCCATAAACACACTCCTAACCCTTGTGGAAAGCCTTCCCAGAAGAGCTGAAGCTGTTATAGCTGCAAAGGGTGGGCTGGCATCATATTAAACCCTATGGATTAAGAATGGGATGTCACTCAATTTCATACAGGTGTAGCTAAGTGTAGCCAGCTATTAGGAACTGGCCACAGTACTCGTGCAACAAAAAATCAGGTGAAAAGGAAATCACAGAACTCTTTCTTCCTCATGCTATAAGGCCAGACCACCCTGAAATTCTGAGAGAAAAGCTTCAGTAATTTAATATCTGAATTTATTGGAAAACCTCACTAATGTTGCCCACCAATTGCTCCTGTGACAAGTCTCCAAAGTCATCAGTTCGGTCCTGTGGGACAGAAATCAGCAGTAATATGCAATATACAGAGTGAAATGCAAAAACAACACTTAATGTTACGTTAAAAAGGTGGTTTTCACTCCCAGTTCGGGACAATTTAGCTTTTTCCCCGCTCAATCTAACACACCTGACTCAACTCATGAGATAATTAACGAGGCCTTCATGAGCTGAGTCAGGTGTGTGGGCGTAAAGACTTCAATGAATACACGGGTGACACGGATTTATTTGTTTTTGAAACAAAAGCCCTTTGTTCAGTGCAGTGCCAGCAGATCATTTGTCAGCTCGGTTGTAAACCGCGCTTAAAACCCAAAGAGTAATTTAGAGATGAAAAAAAAAGTCAAACATAATTTCTTCTCTTATCCTGAATAAATTATTAAGCCAAAATATGTTTGGAGTGTGAAGTTTGCCTCTGCAGTTTCATATGGAGTTTTGGGGCTAATGTAGCTAATAATGGAAGCTTATTTGTAACAAAGTTGCATCATGCCAAATGCATATACATTTAGAAACAGGTGGTTCTTTAGTAAAGAAAATGGTTGTATATAGAACCATGAACACTTAAAGAACCCCTTGCATGATTAACAGGTTCTTTGCACCTTGGGTCCTCTACACAGCTGTATTTATACTGATCAGGCATAATATTCTGACCACCTCCTTGTTTCTACGCTCATTGTCCATTTTATCAGCTCCACTTACTGTATAGCTGCACTTTGTAGTGCTACAGTTACAGACTGTAGTCCATCTGTTTCTCTGATACTCTGTTACCCTGTTCTTCAGTGGTCAGGACCCCCATGGACCCTCACAGAGCATATACTATTTAGATGGTGGATTAATCTCAGCACTGCAGTAACACTGACATGGTGGTGGTGTGTTATTGTGTGTTGTGCTGGTCTGAGTGGATCAGACACAGCAGTGCTGCTGGAGTTTTTAAACACCTCATTGTCAGTGCTGGACTGAGAATAGTCCACCAACCAAAAATATCCAGCCAACAGCGTCCTGTGGGCAGCGTCCTACGACCACTGATGAGGGACTAGAGAATGACCAACACAAACCGTGCAGCAGCAGATGAGCTGTCGTCTCTGACTTTACATCTACAAGGTGGACTGAGAAGGTAGGAGTGTCTAATAGAGTGGACAGTGAGTGGACACAGTGTTTAGAAACTCCAGCAGCACTGCTGTGTCTGATCCACTCATACCAGCACAACATATACTAACACATTGCCACCAGAATGATCCACCGACCAAATAGTACCTGCTTTGTGAGGGTCCATGGGGGTCCTGACCACTGACGAACAGGGTAAGTCATGGAGCTGGAGGTTAGGGAACCAGCCTCGTGACCGGAAGGTTGCCGGTTTGATCCCCAGAGCCGACAGCACATGAATGAGGTGTCCTTGAGCAAGACACCTAACCCCCAACTGCTCCCCGGGCGCTGCAGATCGGGCTGCCCACCGCTCCGGGCAAGTGTGCTCACTGCCCCTTAGTGTGTATGTGGTGTTGCACTTCACGGATGGGTTAAATGCGGAGGTGAAATTTCCCCGTCGTGAAACTAATAAGGGTCACTTAATCTTAAAAGGGGGTAACAAAGTATCAGAGAAATAGATGCACTGCAGTCTGTAACTGTAGAACTACAAAGTGCAGCTATACAGTAAGTGGAGCTGATAAAATGGACTTTGAGTGTAGAAAAAAGGAGGTGGTCATAATGTTATGCCTGATCAGTGTATAGCACCAAACAAGATTCTTGACACTGTACTCTACAGCACATTCTCCATCAAGCTGATGCAAGAGCCCTTTAATCCTGCAAAGGGTTTCTTGACTGTTCCTAGTTCTATCTTGGTTGGTTAGTGTAGTGGTTAACACCTTTGCCTTCTACTCTGTAGACTGGAGTTCAATCCCCCACCAGGGTAAGCACCCTACACTATACCAATAAGATCCTTGGGCAAGACTCCTAACGCCACCTTGGCCTACCTGTGTAAAATGATCAAATTATAAGTCGCTCTGGATAAGAGCATCAGTAAAATCTAGAACCATGTTTTAAGATTATGAGTGAGCAGATAGACTCTCACCAGACCAGCTTAGATCGGCATGTGAAGCTGAGATTTTTTTGCAACTGCAAAAATATTAACGAACCATTTCAAACTTTCTTTATCGGGGTGATGCGGTTCTGCAGCGCTGCATTAATAACTTCATAAACAACTTCATAAACTAGGTTCCGGAGAATCAATGCGAAAATTTGTTTTGTAACAGCGTGGTTTATTCTCTCAGGACTGGTCGATGGAAAAGCGATTAGTGATTGTTACCTCTCATTATGTCGCTAAGAGTTTCGCCAGCGTGTGTGCATGACATTGAAGCATGCTGGTTATCTTATGATCACGACTACGGCCATTTATCTCAATTAAGGATGACAGCCTCGTCTGCACTCATGTCCACTTCCATCAGCTGCCTCACAGACTCTGCTGTGCGTGTTTGCATGTGACTGTAGATTAACTAATGAGAGAGACGCATAAACATGCACATAAACACTCACCGGCCACTTTATCAGAAACACTTGCCGGTATACAGTTAAAGACTGGAGCTCATCTGATGTTGCACAGTCTATGTTAGATGGCCTCTAGATCTTCATCACAGCTATGTGTCACTGCTGTGCTGAGAATGAACCACCACCCAAATCATTTCTGGAAAACAGCAGTCCTCTGGTTAGAAACTGACCAGTGATGAATGGAGTACAGGAGGGTTTATAAACTGTGCAGCAGCAGATGGACTAAGTGTACACTGAGAAGGTCGACCTACAAGACCTGCCTTGCCTTTGAGACTGGGATCAGTGCAGCCTCCACTCAATAAAATGTATATCAGTCAATGCGTTGATAACTGATTTAATGTGTGGCGATGTCACACTGCAAAAAATATTATCTTTTCAAGTGAAACGATCTCAAATCTGGTCAATATATCTGATATTTCCCATCTTGAGATGGTTGTGGACTGATTAAAAGATTATTTGGCTCATTTCGAGATGTTACTTGTTTGAGGTCATTTTCTCGAAGAACATTAGAATACTGAAAGAATATTATACTGGCAGAGAATTTCCATGGTTTCAAGCACATTTCTTAAAACAAGCACAATTATCCGCCACTACAGTGAGATTTAAGAATTTGTATGAAATAAATAAACAAGTAAAAAATGTTGAAAATAAGATGAATAATCTTAAATTAATCTTGTAACAATCCTATCAAGAAATATATTATATTTATTGATAATATTTAAGAACATATTACTTGACAGATTTTTTTTTTTGCAGTGCAGGTCTATTGAAATGTCTGCTATTTAATTAAACAGTGCAGTTTATTGAATTTTTATAGTTTAAAACCAGCCTCTATTTGTTTTCCCTCTCAATCCAACTAAAATATACCCCATTTGACACAAAACTGCCTAATCTGAGAGCTAACCTTGCTAGAAAGGGTGGCTGTCCGGTCGGATTCCCAGATGGAGAAGCGTGATTGGTCACTCCAGAGAACACGACTCCAGTGGTGGCGCTTTACATCACTGCATTCAACACTTTGCATTGCGCTTGGTGATGTAAGGCTTGGATGCAGCTGCTCGGCCATGGAAACCCATTCCATGAAGCTCTCTACGCTGTTCTTGAGCTGATCTGAAGGCCACATGAAGTTTGGAGGTCTGTAGCGATTGACTCTGCAGAAAGTTGGTGACCTCTGTGCACTATGCGGCTCAGCATCGGCTGACCCCGCTCTGTCATTTTACATGGCCGACCACTTCGTGGCTGAGTTGCTGTCATTCCCAATTGCTTGGGAATTGACTGTGGAATATTTAGTAGTGAGGAAATTTCACGACTGGACTTGGTTTTATACACCTGTGGCCATGGAAGTGATTGGAACACCTGAATTCAATGATTTGGATGGGTGAGTGAAAACGCAATATAGTGTATTTAGAGCCTTATATAGTTCTATATAGAATGATTTCATGCTTGTTCTTTGCTTGGTGAAATAGTTTCTCAGATTGATGAGTTTGTTCTATGTAGCTTTTTGAAAATGGTTCTATATGGCACCAAAAAAATTCTTCTACTGTTATAATCCCAAGCCATATACAACACATTCTCCATCAATCTGAAGAACAATTCCACCATGTAGAGAACCAATAAGGCATGAAATTGTTCTTTATACAACTAATGGCTCTAAATAGAACCCTTCCCTTTACAAAAAAACACTCGAAGAACCATGTTCTGTAAGACTGTAGCACACTTACAGGGTTTGTATTCAATACCTTTAATAAAGGAGATATAATTATTATATTCAGATATAAATTTGTTTTGCCAACTTCTAACTCCAGGCCTTTATTTTATTTATTTATTTAGTACTTTTTTTAATATGAAAAGATGCACACATCTTACCAGTAAAAAAAATAATATAGTGTACCTGTAAAGCTCAGGTAAGACACACAACTGGAGCTTCAGACCACTGGTGGACTCTTGAGGGTGCATTTACATTGTTTGGTAGCAAACATGTACTTGTAAAGTACTTTTATTTATAGAACCTTTTTGAAAAGGGTTCTCTATGGTCCTTTTGAAGACTGTGCTACTGTTATGACAAGCTTGTAACAATAGAAGAACCCCTTTTTTGGTTTTATATACAGCCGTATACAATGCATTCTCCAGGAATCTGAAGAACGATTCCACCACGTAAAGAACCTTTAATAAAAGTACCTTTAATAAAGGAACACAACTGTATTCAGCTATAATTACTGATTTGTTCAAGTAGTGCCGACTCCTTACACCTGGTCCTGACTCCGGGCTATTTATTTATTTATTTATTTATTCATTTATTAATTTATTAATTTATTTATTTATTTATATTGATATAGATAAGCGTGACACACTTGGTAAAAAGAAGGTAGTGTACATTTAAAGCTCATTTAAGATACACAGCTGGACCTTCAGACCACTGTTGGACCTTTGAGACAAACATGTACTCGTAAAGTATGACATATTACATCTATCATTTCCAACAGTGAACAGATTTTCTTATAAGGACTCGCTGTGGTCAGAAACTGGCCATTGATGAAGAGCTAATAAATAGACTACAGTACCTAACTGTGCACCAGCAAGGTGCAGCTACAAGAGAGTGGTTTCCAATAAAGTGGCCAGCTTGAGTTAGAAACATCCTGTGCTGTGTTAACTGAGGCCAACACAGTGAGTCAGAAGCTCTTTGAAGAAGTTATGATGGATCAGCAGAAGTAGGGGCAGTTCAGTAGCGAGAGAGAGAGAGAGAGAGAAAGAGAGAGAGAGAGAGAGAGAGAGAGAGAGAGAGAGAGTGTGACTCAGCAGAGTGATGCCGTGGGGGGGCGCTCTACTCTTTTGGAAATCTGCCCTGCCTCCAAAAACCAGTGACAGTTGCCATGGAAACTAGGAGACTCTGACTCACCCCAAGAAGTTTGTCAGTGCGTGACTATGAGTGCGTGACTGCATGTGTATGTGTGAAAGCATTTCTTCACAAAATACATATAACATTTTTTTTTCATATTTTATAACTTAATATATGCCACAATGTGATTTTGCATATTTTGCATATTTTTCATATTAAATTTGCAGAAATTACTGTATGTGTGAAAAGGAGAGAGATGGGGAGAGAGATAGAGGGAGAGAATGGAGCGAGGGAGGCTAGGCTTTCTCCAATCTGCTGATGGGCGATTTCTATTCCATTTCTCAGCGTAAAGATTTAAATGAAGCTTTTTCCTCCTCTAATATAAATGGCAACAAAGACAGAGTCCCGCCTCTAAAGACTGATCGGGAATAAGTTATTAAATAATGGTGCTGATGGAGGAGGTGGTGGTGGGAAGGGGAGGGGGGTGTCGGGTACCACTGGATGAGAGCGGTTGCCACGGCAACAGGAGCCGTCGCTGTGGCTGTAATTTGAGGAATACCATTTGCCTTTATTGTCTTCTTACCCCACAATGCGCTCCAAACTCATACAATGCGCTGGCTGACTGACAACACAGCAAAATAACCTCTCTCTCTCTTTCTCTCTCTCCCTCTCTCTCCTTCTCTCTCTCTCTCTTCTCCAAACTTCATGCCATTTTTGAGGAGAAGGAGAACTTGCTGAGGCAATGAGTTGGCACTGAATGGAGTGGCACACACACAGCACCGTTTCTCATTAAGTGCCACGTTTCCTCCATTCAGAGAGACTGGCGCTTGTTTTGAGCCATATGCAGCTGTTAGGGCGCTTAAGGAGCTGCTTAAGATGCCTGTGAATGGCACTTATGTTTAAACTGATTTCAGAATGTAAACCTCATATTACCCTATGCTATGTAATTAAAATGACTCTGCAGGGATGAAGATTTCCATGAAATTGCTGACATCATAATAAACCCCATGGATTAAGAATGGGATCTCACTCAAATTCATATACATGTGAGGCCAGACGAGCAAATACTTTTGGCAACGTATATATATATATATATATATATATATATATATATATATATATATATGTATATATATATATATATATATATATATATATATATATAGACACACACTCACTGGCCACTTTATTAGGTACTGCTAATGAAAGGTTGGACCCCCTTTTGCCTTCAGAACTGCCTTAAGTCTTCGTGGCATACTTTCAACAAGGTGTTGGAAACGTTCCTCAGAGATTTTGGTTGGTTATTTGAGTTACTGTTGCCTTTCTATCATCTCGAACCAGTCTGCCCATTCTCCTCTGACCTCTCACATCAACAAGGCATTTTCGTCCACACAACTGACCGCTCACTGGATATTTTCTCTTTTTCTGTAAACTCTAGAGATGGTTGTGTGTGAAAATCCCAGTAGATCAGCAGTTTCTGAAAACTCAGACCAGCCCGTCTGGCACCAACAACCACGCCACGTTCAAAGTCACTTAAATCCCCTTTCTTCCCCATTCTGATGCTCGGTCTGCACTTCAGCAAGTTGTCTTGACCACCTCTACATGCCTAAATGCGTTGAGTTATGGCCATGTGATTGGCTGATTAGCTATTTGTGTTAATAAGCAACTGAACAGGTGCACCTAATAAAGTGGCCGGTGAGTGTGTGTGTATATATATATATATATATATATATATATATATATATATATGTAGATATATATATATATATATATATATATATATATATATATATATATATATATATATATATATATATATATATGTGTGTGTGTGTGTGCTTAAATGTACTTTGCCAAGTTAAATGGTTTCTTTGATACTTTGATATTCTTTGATCGATGCCTCTTTAACTAACCCTTTTAAAAATGGTTTGATGCAGCATTGACAAATGTTATACTGTCAAAAACTTTAAGTATAAAATAGAGCTTTATGCTCAGACTGTACAGTGTCAGAAACTACAAAAGCAAGTCAGTTACACATTATTTAACCACTCAGCATGTACAGAATCAGAAACCACTTAAGCAGGCCTATTATAGAGCCTCATAAAAACCTATTAGAGACATTATTGTAGCACTGTAGGTGCTTTGCATATGCTCACCTTCTCTTTAACTGATATTCAACTGAATTTGTATCACCTATAATACAGTAATATGCTGTAGTTGGGTGCTCCTGGTTAAATGGCTTGTTTTGTACCTGTAACTTACCTGGTTAATATCTAGAACTTGGTAGGATGGTGAAGTAGTAGTAGTATTAATAGTAGCAGAAGTAGTAGTAGTAGTAGTAGTAGTAGTAGTAGTAGTAGCAGAAGTAGTAGTAGTAGTAGTATTACTAGCAGTGGAAGTAGTAGTAGTAGTACTAGTAGCAGCAGCAGCAGTAGTAGTAGTAGTAGTAGTAGTAGTACTAGTAGCAGCAGCATCAGTAGTAGTAGTCGTAGTAGTATTACTACTAGTAGAAGTAGTAGTAGTACTAGTAGTAGTAGCAGTAGTAGTAGTAGTAGTAGCAGTAGTAGTAGTAGCAGTACTTTTAGCAGCAGCAGTAGTAGTTGTAGTAGTACTAGTAGTGGTAGCAGCAGCAGTAGAAGTATTAGTAGCAGTAGTAGTAGTAGTCATGGACTGGAAGTTAGGGAACCGGCCCTGTGACCGGAAATTCACTGATTCAATCCCTAGAGCTGGCAGCACATGACTGAGCTGTCCTTCAATAAAGGCACCTCACCACACCTGCTTCTCAGATGCTGTGGATAGGGCTGCCCACCCCTCCGGGCAAGTGTGCTCACTGGTGTGTATGTGATGTTTGACTGCACGGATGGGTTAAATGTGGAGGTGAACTTTCCCTGTTGTGGTACTAATATGGGTCTCTTAATCTTTAATAATAATAAAGTTTTACAAGAAGCAGTTTAACTGGTTTTATTCAACTCAAACATCTTTAAAAATTCTTTAATTAAACCAAAGAAGAGAAAAATACTAGTCCAGATGAACTAAAGCAACGTTCTTTATCAGCTCAAATCCACACTTCAAATCAACCTCTACTCTTTGCCATGTCTTTCACAACACAGCAACATGTGCACAGACCCCACTTGCCAACCTGGTTATTCACAGATGCTACATCTACAGTTTGTTGTTGTTCACAACTGTGACAAAATGACAAAAACAGCCTGTCAGTTGACATGATTCCTGATTTTTTTATTTTTTAAGTGCCAATCAGGTGTTTCAGAGCAGCAGGAAGTGCAGCTCCTCTTCTGAACAGTGAAGGAACCAGTTTGAGGACACATCACCTGCTCAGACTTTTGCCTATTAAAACACTTAAAATTTAGACCAAAGATGCCTTTTCCTTATATTTCTCATATTTGTATGCTATTATATACCAAAATATTCCTATTTCATTTTATATGACAGTTTCCAACATCCCTTTAACCCCCAGAATCATAGTTATGTAAGATTTGTTGTTAAAACTGAAAAAAACAGGCTCAAATACGATGAGTCGCCCTGTAAAATCTGAAATAATCATTCAGCAGTCAGAGGCGTCGGGTTAGGAGCTTTTCACATCATGTCACATGTATTTATGTATTAACTCAAAAAGAAGGTCTGTCTCGATGTTTCGGCTTCGAATGATCTCAAAATTCAAAATCAACATCACAGTGATGAAGAAAATAGTAAATAATTTTTTAAAAATCGAACATAGTAGATAATTCACTCACCTCATCAGAAGGTGCGTCTTTCATTGAGTTCTGACTGAGTTCTCTTTGAGCTCTCCTTCATCTGCTGAGGGAAGGGACCCAAAGCACAACCCATATTACAAAATGTTCCTCCACATGTTGCATGCAATTACACTTTTCCTCCAGAGATGTCGCCAAATCCCCAAATCTTACACAGTGTAGCTTTAAACTGAATGTTTTTGTTTTTGTCCTGTTGTCCTTTGTTGTAGCTGATTGAAAAAGCAAACACCTCTTATAAGTTCAGTGTGAATAGTAATAATACTAATACTAATGCTACTACTACTACTACTACTACTACTACTACTACTACTACTACTACTACTAATAATAATAAGAAGAAGAAGAAGAAGAAGAAGAAGAAGAAGAAGAAGAATAGTATAGTAATAGCAATAATAATAATAATAATAATAATAATAATAATAATAATCTTTATTTATATAGCACCTTACACATATCAAAGTGCTTCAAATTAAAATGTAAAAACAATAAAGGAAGAACAGAAAAAAACAAAAATCCAAAATGAAACCAAAAATAAGTAACAAATAATACAGGAGAGAACAGGGATTTATTAATAATTACTATTTAAAAGCACAAGACTGAAGTACAAAAAAATACAATACATTTTTGAATTAATTTTAATACATTTAATATTTTATCATTTTAAATTACAATTAAAATATGTATATTTTATTAATAAATGCAACTAGCAAGAAAATAAAAGTAATATTAATATTCCAGTGAAAACAAAGTAACATAATAACAGTTAATAAAAAAATAACAGTTAAACGCTAAAGTAACTTTTTTTTAACTTAAAGTTTAAACTGTTTTTTTTAACATAGACAGAAGGAGCCTGATGGACATTGCTTGGTCATGTGCTCCAGATCTTTGCTGCATACAAATAAAGAGCTGCCTCTCCGCTCTGTGTAAGTTTACAGGTGGAATATGGTGAAGGCTTGTACTGGATGATGTATGAAGGCGCAGCCAATGAAGAAGCTAAAACTGCTCTAAGATCTTGTTTTATATTCCATAATAACATCCGTGTTGCTGCATGTTGCAGATGGGTGGGGTTGATCTGATGTACACAAAATAGGAAGATCTACATTATATTGCCAAAAGTTTTTGCTTGTCTGGCTTCACATGCATATGAAATTGAGTGAGATCCCATTCTTAATCCATAAGGTTTAATATGATGTCGGCCCACCCTTTGCAGCTATAACAGCTTCAACGCTTCTGGCAAGCCTTTCCATAAGGTTTATGAAAGTGTTTTTTATGAAAGAATATTTTGTAGTGAGGAAATTTCACGACTGGACTTGTTGCTCAGGTGGCATCCGATCACGGAACCACGCTGGAATTCACTGAGCTCCTGAGAGCGACCCATTCTTTCACTAATGTCTGTAGAAGCAGTCTGCAGGCATAGGGGCTTGGTTTTATACACCTGTGGCCATGGAAATGATTGGAACACTTGAATTCAATGATTTGCATGAGCGAGTTAAAACTTTTGGAGATATAGTGTACGTATATTAGTCAGTTTTCACAACATCATAAAATGAATTCAGATCCATTTGTTATTTCAGCTCATTTTCCATAGGGACTGCACGCACTGGAGGATGAATGGTGTGTTTTGAAATGTGCACATTAAACTCTTACACTTCAAAATTAGTCTTTTAAGCTATCAGCAGTTTAAAACTTCACAGAATGCTTGAGTATTTTGGTTGAAAGTGGAGCAGAAGAGCTGTGCAGTATCACAGAGACTCTGCTGCAGTATCTACAATTTGATATAAACATCAACAATGGCTTGACAAATCCTGTCCCTGTTGTGGCTTTAATCTGAAGTAGGCAGGAGAGTCACCTCGTCTAGCGGCCTTGTTTTTTGGCAGAGCAGCGAGATTTAGGACAATAGCGGCGAATGTGGTAGCTGCTTTAGTGCAACACTACAGCAGGGAAGCTTTCCAGGAGCACAGGTGGACTTCATTCAGCAGTAATTTCTCTTTTGCTCTGTTTTCTTTATCTGATTAGGCCTTTTCTCTTGCCTGTGTAACCATTGTGCCTTTTTCTATTACAAGCAACGAACAAGTTCACCATTTTTTCTTCAGGCTTGTTCAGTAGCTCCTGTTCATGAGGTCAGCGGATAGTTGTTGTGAGGTGTTCTCTTTAAAATAACGGAGCGATACCGTAGAAGAACCACTTACTTACCCTTTTTCCTAAAATACCTCTCAGCTGATGAGTCTCTAAAGAGACATATTTGCAAATAAGATGGTTAGCTTTTAGTGGGTGAAGAGTTTTTAAAGTTTAAAGGACCTCCACTCAATGGAAAGAATCTACAAAAGTTAAAGGTTTTCTCCTAGAACAGGGGTCACTAACCCTGCTCCTGGAGATATACGTTCCTGAAGGCTTCACATCCACATTTGAGTGAACATATATGGTCTTAGAACCATATAAACAAGTCAAGAACCATGTAGGAATCTGTAAATTTAACCCATTTTTCACAGCAGCCATGCAGTAGTGCACAGTGAAGTACAGTGCAGAATAATAGTGTATTAAGCTACTTTGGCCTGTTCTGCACATCTCTCAGTTGAACTGTTAAATTTTGTTCTTTAGTGATGTTGATATACATCACTAAAGAACTCGTTTGCCTTCACACACATATGAACTTGAGTGACATCCCATTCTTAATCCATTGGGTTTAATATGATGTCGGCCCACCCTTTGCAGCTATAACAGCTTCAAGTCATCTGGGAAGGCTTTCCACAAGGGTTAGGGGTGTGTTTATGGGAAGCATGATCACTCCAGAGAATACGTCTCCACAGCTCTAGAGTCCAGTGGCGGCGCTTTACACCACTGCATTCCATGCTTTGCATTGCGCTTGGTGATGTAAGGCTTGGATGCAGCTGCTCGACCATGGAAACCCATTCCATGAAGCTCTCTATGCTGTTCTTGAGCTGATCTGAAGGCCACATGAAGTTTGGAGGTCTGTAGTGATTGACTCTGCAGAAAGTTGGTGACCTCTGCTCACTATGCCCCTCAGCATCCACTGACCGCTCTGTCATTTTACGTGGCCGACCACTTCGTGGCTGAGTTGCTGTCGTTCCCAATCACTTCCACTTTGTTATAATCCCACTGACAGTTGACTGTGGAATATTTAGTAGTGAGGAAATTTCATGACTTGACTTATTCCACAGGAGGCGTCCGATCACGGTGCCACGCTGGAATTCACTGAGCTCCTGAGAGTGACCTGTTCTTTCACTAATGTGTGTAGAAGCAGTCTGCAGGCCTTGGGGCTTGGCTTTATACACCTGTGGCCATAGAAGTGATTGGAACACCTGAATTCAATGATTTGGATGGGTGACTGAGTACTTTTGGATATATAGTGTGTGTGTGTGTGTGTGTGTGTGTCTGTGTGTGTGTGTGTGTGTGTATGTAAATGTACCCTTGAAGGAAAGTCTCTTAGATTTTATTTAACAACTCAACACAATTTGAGCTGAGTGATGATTTAGTCATGCAGTTAGCACCATGCTAATTGGTGGGGCATAAGCTTCTATTACTTAAGACGTAAACTTCAGAGACAACAATTCTGTAAATTCATTCTCCAAGCTGTTACTGTGCCCTCAGCAAACAAAACTCTTTCCAACAGCTACAGGAGCTTTTGTCCTCATGGAGAGTGGACAAATGTCCCCACATCTACTAAATGTGCATGCTATCATCAGGCTGGGGTGGGTTTGGTCACCATAAAGTGACAAGTACACACACACACACACACACACACACACACACACACACACACACACACACACACACACACACACACACACACACAGAAAAAGAGGAAAGAGGCCCAGCTGGTGACTTTGGTTCATTTTTCCCACCTTCTCTCTCTCTCTCTCTCTCTCTCTGTCTCTCTCTCTTTCTCTCTCTCTCTTTCTCTCTCTCTCTGTCTCTCTCTTTCTCTCTCTCTCTCTCTCTCTCTCTCTCTCTCTCTCTCTCACACGCACACACACACACTCACACACACACACACACTCAAGTCTGGAGTGTTGATTGGAGGATTTTCTCTCTCTCTCATGCCTCCACTGCTCTGAGAGCAGCCTGATAACAGAGAGAGTGCGGCTCACAGAACGGCATGAGCGGCGTGTGAGTTTGGGAGAGATTCTACATAAAGCCGGTTAGGAGAGTGTGCGGTGATGAACACGTCTGCACACAGCCTCAAGCAGATAAACAAGCTTTTACACAGAGCAGCAGCTCCCGCATACAATAAAGGCCTGGACCCCAAGTCCATCATCTCACAGCCTTCACCCGCTGACAGGGCTGCAGTCCACGCTGACCACCTCCAGGGGGCGATGTTAAGAGAAGAGCTGTATGACATAATAATCAGGGTTGGAAGATGTATAGAGATCTTTATTTTGAAAGATTTACATAAAAAGGTTGTGTTTGGGTTGTTCTATAGAGAATGTGTGCATTTATTTTCACTTTAGAAAATCAATAGTACATGTAACTTGACCAGATGAACTCAAACACACACAATATACAATGTACACGGAAAAAAACCTGTAAAATTACTGACTGCATTTGTTTCATAGTAGTTTATTGAACCACATTAACAGTAAATAACAGTAAAACAGCAGCTGTATACTGTGATTCCACCTTCACCTGCACTGTGAGGTCCCTGTGATGTAGCTATTATTCTGGTAATAATCTGTAATTAAAGGAACACTAAGCTTCTGTTTTTTTACAGAACAACTGTATAAGTACTGCAACACAGTAGACAGTATTTTTGTGGATATATTAAAAAAATTATGATTACAAGACCTATATACATGCATTTTAGAAATTTCCAATAAAGTCATAGACTTTTACTTTAACTTAATTCTAAACTACTCTAAGAAAAAAATCATATTAAGCCAAGTCAAAGTTTATTTATATAGTGCTTTTTACAACAGGTGTTGTCACAAAGCAGCTTTACAGAAACATCTGGGTCTTAGCTGCCATGAGGTTTGGCCAGTGGCAGGTTACAGTGGCAGGAACACTCCCTAGGAGCAAGAGGAGGAAATTTAAGAGGAACCATAAATCAAAAGGGGAACCCAAAGGGTAGCAAACAACGCCAGAGCAAAATGAACAGAGAATAGGTTTTTAACATTTGTCTAAAATATAAAAATACAGAAAAGGGGAAAAGCAGGTGAAGCAATGGCTCTGATTAAATAGTTCAAGTCTGTGCAGCAGCAAAATCATCAAGAGGGTCAGTTCATGCAGGTGAGGTTCACCACAGCATTGTTCAGCAGGAAGCTCCATGGTGGACTAACTGGTCCAGGAGATTGGTGAGCAGGTGGCACCCAATCGAGACAGATAAAGAAACAGCATCAGGACCACTCCAAATAAAGTGGTGCCATCTTTTTTTCCACTTTTATGGCTTAAAGTGCTGTTACTGACTCACTCTGTACTAAAGCCTCTCCAGAAAGACGGCTATGCTGAGATAAAAACAGCCAACTGTGACTTTTTTTCATATTACACAGTTCTGCACAATGGCTGCAATAAACAAACAGCATTTAAACATAAACAGCTGGCCAAATAGAACAGAGTGAAGGACACAGCACCTCCACACTTTTATTCCCCACAGGTTCAGCCCAAGACCACATGTATAATATAAATGTGTAGGTAGTGGTGGACGGTAATGAAGTAAATGTAATAAGTTTCTGTACTTAAGTAGTTTTCCGTGTATCTGTACTGAAGTTTTTTCCATTCTGGGTGACTTTTTATTTTCACTGCACTACATTTCAAGTCTAATATCTGACTTTTTCCTCTGCTACATTTTGAGAAATCTGTCATTCCTTTTGGTTTCTGTGTGTTTAAAAACGTAACATGTCAAAAAACTAAAGAAGCTGGTTTTGACCTGTTGGTCATACCAACCCAGTGCAGCACACGGTTCAACGTCAGCGCAGCAGCGTAAAATTTTGGGAGAGTCTGTTCAACATAAATGATGAACTAACCTAACTTTGTGTAAATAGAGCACAATATAGAAATATGTCCACATATGCAGTCGTGACTGACGCGGCTTTTTTCTGAATTTATACAAACACCATTTCATTTTATAGTAAATTAGTTTGGGCTGGTTTATGTTTATGAACAGAGGCCTACAGATCAACATAGTAAAGGAGCTCATTTGTGATCCTGAGTTTAAAGCCAGTTTTTATTCAACTTAAACTTGTTTAAATGTGAACTAATTTTTATTTAAACTAAGTTGTAAATAAATCTTAAACAGGAACTTTGCTTGCTCACAAAAAGTTGGTTCTACCTGATGGAACTGTTTGCAGTGTTTTGTGCTTTTGATGATTTTAATGTCAGACTAATTAATGACATTGTATTCAAATATTGGTGTTGGAAGAGTGACTCTATGATGAGCATTTCACCTAAAATAAGTTTATGAAGCAAGTTTTGTTCTAAAAATGATAATAGGACACACACACACACACACACACACACCATCTAAGCCGCTTCTCCTTCTGGGTCACATGTGGTGCTGGAGCCTATCCCAGCTTTCATTGGGCGAAAGGCAGGATACACCCTGGACAGGTCGCCAGTCCATCACAGGGCAGACAGACAGACACATTCACTCACACCCAGGGGCAATGTAGCATGTCCAAACGGCCTGACTGCATGTCTTTGGACTGTGGGAGGGAACCGGAGAACCCGGAGGAAACCCACGCAGGCACGGGGAGAACATGCAGTCTCCACACAGAGAGGACCCTGTTTGCCCGGCCAGGGACTCGAACCCAGACCCTCCTTGCTGTGAGGCGATAGCACTGAAAACAGGACATTAGAGCCATAATTAATCTTTTAGTACTTTTACTTTTGATAAGTACATTTGAAGGCAAATACTTTAGTACTTTTACTCAAGTGGAGGTCTAAAGGGAGGAACTTCTACTTTTACTGGAGTAATATTTTACCTTGAGTGTCTCTACTTTAACTCAACTACATAATTTGTGTACTTTGTCCACCGCTGTGTGTGGGGGGTGAACAGAGTGAAGGCACTGAAAATGAAATGTTTTATATGTTCTTCACAGAAAATGAGCAAAGGCCAAGAAATCCAAGGTTGAAATAATAAATCACATCATTTTTTCCTTTAGGTAACCACTGAAAATGGGTCCCACAGACGTGAACACCACACGAGGGTCAAAGCTGGCAGAAATCGCTGTTTATGGTTAATTATGAAATTTTATGGTGTATTTGTTGCAGCCCTAGATTAGACTACAAGTCTAGTCAGTTTACTTTTTCTTCAGTTGATTTGACATGTCATGACTGTGCATCACAGCACACATCACATCACTTTTGGCACTTCTGATATCGGGTCAGCTTTGGGCTAACTTTGATTCATGCTATAGGCTAGGCTTTGCCATGCAAGCCTGTCGGCTGGCAGAATCCGGTCCTGAGCTTCTCTCTGAAATCAGCTTCCAGCAAGGTCACACTGTGACTTTTGTGGTCATATCTAGGCCACCCGTGACTGCATGATGCCTGGAGGTCTCAGAGTGTTGTTTGGATCAGAGTCTTTGACTGTATAGCTTTTAGTTATAGGTCATACAGATTCATCCATGCTAAATAAAGCAACAAGCCACAGGACCCCTTTATTGTGGTCAAAACACTATAGTGCATGACGTCAAGTGGCTTATTTGTAACAGACGTTGTTGCAATGGAGAAGTGACCATTGAGCCTTACAGGGTGAATGAGGGAAGCTTTCATAAGCTCTTGCAGGATGAGGAGAGGAGAGAGTCATAAAGAAACAAATGCATACTCGAAATCCAGAGTGAAAAAAGCAGAAAGCGCTGCCCCCATCAGAGGAGCACTTCCATGACAAGCTCTGTACCAGAACTCTTGAGCAAGCCTTGATGTCAACAGTGTTGTGATTGGCTCTGTAATTACCTCCCACTTCACATCAACCTGCTGACTTCAACCACTCAAACACAAATCTAATACCAAACCTAGAGGTTAACGTAATTTGCCGTTATTCACTCTTCTGTAGTGCAGCATTGTGTCCCTCATCATAATTAGTTTGACATAATTCACAGTTTTATTTCGTAATCAATGTTCTCTTCACAACACCCAGCAGGCACAATGCAAACATGTTTTACAACCATTGTAAATCCCTACAATTTCACCCAATCCAGACTGCTAGCCTAGCCACTGAGCTTTAGTCTAATAAATACAAGCAAAAAAGCATTAATGATAATGTTTCATTAACATTAACTCTTACCTTAAACTAAAATCAGAAACAGTGATTTTATTTTTGTACAAAATAAAATGGACAACAGAGAACTTTTTTACCCTCTCATTCAGAGAAAAGAAGCTAAACTGGGGTAAAGTTACTATTGAGTTGATACTGAGTGCTGATTGGATGGTATTACTACTACTGAGTGCTGATTGTTTGGCGTTACTGCTACTGAGTGCTGATTGGTTAGCATTACTGCTACTGAGTGCTGAATAGTTAGCATTACTGCTACTGAGTGCTGATTGGTTAGCATTACTGCTACTGAGGGCTGAATAGTTAGCATTACTGCTACTGAGTGCTGATTGGTTACCATTACTGTTACAGAGTGCTGATTGGTTGGCTTTACTGCTACTGAGTGGTGTATTGTCTTTCATTACTCGTTAACTTCATTACTGATTGCTGATTAGTTAGCATTACTTATGTGTACTTATGTGCTTATGATGCTGAGGTGTTTTTTTTTTCTGTTCCCAGACTGTATTCCCTTAGGAACATAGTCTGGGGGGTGTTTTTTTATCTCCGCCCTTTCCCCATGTATTCGGTATTCTGTATTTTTTCCTCATTCCTGTCATCCCATCTTGTCTCCCTCCGTTTGTCATATTGTATGTGCTCGGACAGGTTAATGGCCAATTTCGCTGGTACTTGTGACTAGTGACAATAAAGGTTTCATCATCATCATCATCATCATCATCTTCATCATTACTGTTACTAAGTGCTGAAAAGATAGCATTACTGCTGCTGAGTGCTTGAAAATTTGCCTTACTGCTACTGAGTGATGACTAGTTAGCATCACTGCTACTGAGAGCTGATCGGTCGGCATTACTACTACTGAGTGGTGAATTGTCTTTCATTACTGTTACTGAGTGCTGAAAAGTTAGCATTACTTCTACTGAGTGCTTGATAATTAGCATTACTGCTAGTGAGTGCTGAAAAGTTAGCCTTACTACTACTGAGTGGTGAATTGTCTTTCATTACTGTTACTGAGTGCTGAAAAGTTAGCATTACTTCTACTGAGTGCTTGATAATTAGCATTACTGCTAGTGAGTGCTGAAAAGTTAGCCTTACTACTACTGAGTGGTGAATTGTCTTTCATTACTGTTACTGAGTGCTGATTGGTTGGCATTACTGCTACTGAGTGGTGTATTGTCTTTCATTACTGTTACTGAGTGCTGGAAAATTAGCATTACTGCTACTGAGTGCTGATTAGTATTAGTGAGTGCTGAAAAGTTAGCATTACTGCTACTGAGTGCTTGAAAATTAGCATTACTGCTAGTGAGTACTGAAAAGTTAGCATTACTGCTACTGAGTGGTGAATTGTCTTTCGTTACTGTTACTGAGTGCTGATTAGTTGGCATTACTGCTACAGAGTGCTGGAAAATTAGCATTACTGATACTGAGTACTGAAAAAAATAGTGTAACTGCTACTGAATGGTTTATTGTCTTTCATTACTGCTACTGATCACTGACTGGTTGGCACTAATGCTACTGGTTGGCATTACTGCCACTGAGTGCTCAGTGTGAGTAAGTGTTCATATTTTAAGACAAACATTCTTATGTAAAAATGTATCATAAATAGTTGTTTCCATAGCATGTCTTTTGTAGTTATTTAATTCCAATTACTTTTTATATCTTCTAGCATCAAATTCTGTCTGAAAATATCACAACAAAGCTGTTATTAGAAAAAGATGTTAATATCTTCATCACCCTGGGATATTTGGCCCCCACACAGAGATAAATACACACCGAAACACACATGCAGTGTTAGATCTGACATCTTTGCTGTTCTAGTTTTAGGGTGCCTAGAACTCCTACTACAAGTAACTTAGCAACACGGGAAATTACTGATTACACAATGACCAAGGTCATGGCCTAGCAGGCAGCACTGTAATAAAAACATAATAATAATAATGCTACTCAAATTTAAACCACATCCCAAGGTCTTACTTACTCAGTCAGCGCTCATAACCCTCGATTCACTCAAAAACTGTCATTTGGGACCCAGTGCAGCAGGTAGAACAACTGAGGAGTCTTGCAGAGGCAGTGTGTATCACATGTGTTTGGCTCAGATAATCCTTTAGAGCACAGCACATCCTCGCAGGCACGTAGATGCTGCTTTTGGGATCGTTAATAATTCATCAGTTGGAATGCAACCCTGACTGTTGGTTTGACTGCAGTGTTGAGGCTTTGTGGAATCCATCACATAGGAGGGGGTGGATGCTTTTTTGTACAGCAGAAATCAAAAGTTTGGACACACCTCCAATCAAAGGTTTTATCTTTCCACTTTTTAAGATATCAGTAAAGGCATAAAAATCTGTATGGTATAAAGTTGGAACTAAAAGAAACTTGTAATGAGCTAACTCACTAGGACTGTTTATATGATATGCACTCTTACAAAAGATGGTTCTTCAAGGCTTCTTTAGTAAAGAAGGTGGATCTGTATAGAACCATGAACACTCAAAAAACATGACTAAAGAAAAAATAATGAATGCTGGGTCAGACACAGTTTTAGAATGGTTTAAATTATATTTAGGTAATAGGCAGTTCATGGTTTCAATGGGAAATCATTAATCGAAAAGATCTGGCATTTTTTTGTGGAGTCCCTCAAGATTCAGTTTTAGGGCCTTTGCTTTTCTTTTTATACATGCTACCTCTAGGTGATGTCATTAGGCAACATTATACAAATTTTTATAACCTTGCTGATGACACTCAGTTATGCATTTCCATTCCTTCTGATGATCAAGACTCTGTAAACAGGCTGACCAGTTGTGTGTCAGGTATTTCTCAGTTGCAAAAATTTCTACAATTAAATCATGAAAAAATGAGTACTTATCGTTGGTATAAAAACTCAGAAACTCAGTTCTTTAGCTTCATATACCAAACCTGCTGTAAGAAATCTGGGTGTGATCTTAGACTCTGAGCTCTGTTTTATCCTGCATGTAAACACAGACACTAAAGCAGCTTTTTATCATTTGAGAAATAAAAAAGATGGTTCTAAAATGTTTTTTTAGTAAAAGAAAATGGTACTATGTAGAACCATGAACACAATCCTTTCCATGATTAAAGGTGTCTTTGCATTATTAAGGAGCTCTTCAGATAAATGGAGAATATGCTTTAGAAGGTATAGCTACATAGCACCAAAAAGATTCTTCTATTGTTACAAGCTTGAAATGGTAAGAATAGGATAATCTGTTTTGGTGCTATAGAGAACCCTTTTCAAAAAGGTTCTATATCTTTGAGCATTTCGGTTCTTTATAGAACCATTTCTTTTACTAAAGACCACTTGAAGAGCCATCGTTTTTAAGAGTGTGGAGTCTAAAAGTTTGGACTTACTAACTCATACACTTTTAAAAGTATATGTTCCACAAAGATGTTCAGTTGAGCTTCATCACTCCAACTGATCTCAAAGGTGTGCAGCAGTGTTTTGTTAGACCAGATCAATCAATATGTGCTCAAAAGAGTTTCGTCATCCCAGTTCTTCCCAAAGGACTTAAATAGAGCTTCATTGTTCTAATAAAGGCCTGATTCAACCATTAATCACATCTGCTTTCACCCACAAAATTCATTGTGATTCTTGCCCACTAGCACCCACAAAACTCAGTACCATTTTTGCCCATACCCACCCACCTCAACCACATGCCATGCCCACCCAAACCCGTCTACTTTGGGCTGTGCTTGTCCATCCCCACTGGTGTAAGACAGCTTCTTCTTCTTCTTCTTTCGGCTGCTCCCTTTAGGGGTCGCCACAGCGGATCATCTTATGGCAAACATTTGTGATCCGCATGATAGTTTTGGCACGAGATTTACGCCAGATGCCCTTCCTGATGCAACCCTCACCATTTATCCAGGCTTGGGACCTGCACCAGAAGTACACAAACTACACCCCTAATGGCTGGTTTCCAGGCAAGCAGACAGCACCACATAAAAAACAAATAACAACAACAACTAAAAAACAGCGTAACTGCCTGACTTCACTACTAACTACTGTCAGCATTATATTATTAGCCAATGATACTATAAGACATCTACAAGTCAGCTGAATTGAAATTAAATCCAAAACAGATGCTGAGGCTGTGACACAGGTCAAAAAGTCCAAAAGCAACCACTCTAACTAACATTTGGCTCTGGCTTTTTTATGGAGGTTGTTTGGAAATGTGTATAACTTTTACTATTTGTGTCAGCAATTGATGCACTTTAAGGTACACACTTCACAAAGATGGTTCTTCAAAGATTCTTTGGTAAAGAATATGGTTCTATGTAGAACCATAAAAACAAAGAGCCTCTTCCATAATAAAAGGGTTCTTTGCATCATGAAATGGTTCTTCAGATTGGGGAAGAATGTGCTTTAGATGGGTCTACATAGGACCATTTTAAAAAGGGTTCTATGTAGCAACAAAAAGGGTTTCTTACAAGCCTGAATCATAACAATAGAAGAAACCTTTTTGACTCTATATGGATCCTTTTATTTAAAAAAAAAGATTCTTTATAGATGCATTTAGAGCACATTCTCTATTAATTGGAAGAATCCTTCCATTAAGCAAAGAACCCTTTAATCAGGCACAGTAGAGTGTGCATGGTTCTACAGAGAACCATCTTCTTTACTGAAGAACCCTTGATGAATCATCACTTTTAACAGTGTAGCTAAACTTGCTAACCATTCTGATCAATTTACTAAAGCTTGAGCAAACCACAGCTATTGGTTTTGCAACAGACACGGTGGCTAGAGCAGGGGTTGTCAGCATGCAGCTCTTTAGCCCCATGCGGCTCTTTTACTGCCCTGTTGTGGCTCCACAGCAGAATTAGACAATTCTTTTAACAATAAATGGTCTTAAATGCTGGATGTAGAACTGCCAATTCCCCCTTTAACCCTGAATGTTGGTGTGCAGGCTGCTGGTCACCATAGCAACACTGAAAACAATCAAATTTTCCTGTTCCACCTTAAATGGTGCAGCAGTCACATTCTGGCACCTCTAGTACAACTTAAGGTAGAAGGGGAACATTTGATCAAGAAGCTGGTGACTGAGAAGCGACTTCAGCCTCGTAAAAAAGTTGCATGTTGAGAAATTACTCTACTTTTGTGTAAAAGTTTCCTGCTGTAGATGCGAGAAAAGTGGCTTTAGCTGAGCTAAAGCTTAGAGCAGAACAAAGTTAAATCTGTGTCTTCATTTATATTATATTATTTAGTCTACACTAGTACATCAAGACACACTTAGCCATATTTACAGCCAAGATGGTAAAATGGACAAAAAGTGTTGCGGCTCCAAAAGTGGTTTGATTTTTATTGAAAGAACAAAGTGGTTGTGACCCTTGGACTAGACAGATGTACAAGCCTTGAGCATGAACTGAACATTTACCTCTACAGTTAAAAAAGACTGACACATGAGAGGACACAACAAAAATATACCATGATGTGTTTGCAATACGAATGTGCAGTCTGTGTTCATGTTTAACAAACTCTATTTTCAAAGCTGGAGTAAAATAATATTCTATTAAGCAGACAAATTAATTCAGAAAAATCTCACTGTATCTATGTTAATAAACATTTGTTTTTGTACTGTCTCCAGCTTGTTGACAACACCATGTTTTCATTCTTATAAAACATGCACCCACAAGTGAGCAGTTAGAGGACAGGACTATGCAAAATGCATTATACTTCCAAAAGTATTCGCTCATCTACCTTCACACCTATATGAGTGACATCCAATTCTTAATAGGATTTAGTATGATGTCGGCCCACCCTTTGCAGCTATAACAGCTTCAACTCTTCTGGGAAGGCTTTCCATAAGGGTTAGGGGATGTGTTTAGGGGAATTTTTGACCATTTTTCCAAAAACGCATTAGTGAGGTTAGACACTGATGTTGGACGAGAAGGCCTGGCTGGCAGTCTCCGCTCTAATTCATCCCAGAGGTGTTCTATCGGGTTGAGGTCAGGACTCTGTGCAGGTCAGTCAAGTTCTTCCACACCACTTCCACTTGGCACTGAAGCATTAAGAGTTCCTTTCACTGGAACTAAGAAGCCGAGCCCAACTCCTGAAAAACAACCCCACACCATAATCCCCCCTCCACCAAACTTTACACTTGGCACAATGCAGTCAGACAAGTACCGTTCTCCTGGCAACCACCAACCCAGACTCGTCCATCGGATTGCCAGACAGAGAAGCGTAATTGGTCACTCCAGAGAACACATCTCTTCTGCTCTAGAGTTCAGTGGTGGCACTTTACACCACTGTATTCCAAACTTTGCATTGCTCTTGGTGTTCTAAGGCTTAGATGCAGCTGCTCAGCCATGGAAACCCAGTCCAAGAAGCTCTCTGCTTTGGTCTTGAGCTAATCTGAAGGCCACATGAAGTTTACAGGTCTGTAGTGATTGACTCTGCAGAATGTTGGTGACCTCGGCGCCCTATGCGCCTCATCATCCCTGCCCTGTCATTTTATGTGGCCAACCACTTCGTGGCTGAGTTGGTGGTCCAAATCCTATCCCTAACTCCACCACTGTTTAGAATCAACTGAGTTTCAACAGATTATTAACAATTTGAGCATCTATGGGCACAGTAGTGGACTTTTCAAATAAAGTGAGACCTACAGTTTGCATAATAAGTGGCAGTCTTAATAAATCTAATTCATTTCTGATGCATTTTGAATGGTAGCATCTAGTCACATTTGACACTGTGCCTGTGCTCATACGTACACCTGGCCTATTGTGTGCATTCCAGCAGGTGCATCCAAACATTTGACTGGTACTGTATAGAACAGTCAGGTCGGTTGAGGCCTGAGGTGATGGTTTTGGGACAGGTGAGGTAAAGTAGGCAGGTCTCTGAGAGGCTATGCTTTGGGTAGTATGAAACGGCAGCAGGGAGGCTGCAGAGTGGTCAGGCTCCAGTGCCATTCTCATTAAGGCAGAAATGGAAGGAGAGAGATTGTGATGGAGAAGTGTGAGGAACCTGAGCTGCTCAGTCATGTTACAGCAGGGAGGAGAGAGAGAGAGAGGGAGAGTTTCATAGAAGAGGGAGGCTGAACAAATCTCACACCATCATGCTTCTGCTCTCGGCTGCTCTGGCTATGAGTGAACAGATGATTTGAGAATATTTTACATATGCTACTAAAATCCAAAAATGTACAGTTTAACGTCCTCAGTGGTAGCGCTGATCATGTTTAACACTTTCTATATAGGCTATCAACATAAGGACTTCATAACACTTGCATAAGAAATTGAATAGAATATGTTCAGCTTTCGCTGGATCGGTTTGCAGCCGAGTGTGAAGCGGCTGGGATGAGAATCAGTACCTCTAAATCCGAGACCATGGTTCTCAGGCGGAAAAGGGTGGAGAGCCCTCTCTGGGTCGGGGATAGGCTCTTGCCTCAAGTGGAGGAGTTCAAGTATCTCGGGGTCTTGTTCACGAGTGATGGTACAAGGGAGCGGGAGATTGACAGGCGGATTGGTGCTGGGTCAGCAGTGATGCGGGCTCTTTACCGGTCTGTTGTGGTAAAGAAAGAGCTGAGCCATAAGGCAAGGCTCTCGATTTACCGGTCGATCTACGTTCCCACCCTCACCTATGGTCATGAGCTTTGGGTAATGACCGAAAGAATAAGATCGCGAATACAAGCGGCCGAAATGAGTTTCCTCCGCAGGGTGTCTGGACTCTCCCTTAGAGATAGGGTGAGAAGTTCAGTCATCCGGGAGGGACTCGGAGTAGAGCCGCTGCTTCTTCACGTCGAGAGGAGCCAGCTGAGGTGGTTCGGGCATCTGGTTAGGATGCCTCCTAGACGCCTCCCTCGGGAGGTGTCACAGGCGAGTCCACCTGGGAGGAGACCCCGGGGAAGACCCAGGACACGCTGGCGCGACTATATCGCCCAGCTGGCCTGGGAGCGCCTCGGAATCCCCCTTGGAGAGCTGGTGGAAGTGGCTGGGGAAAGGGAGGTCTGGGCTTCATTGCTTAGGATGCTGCCCCCGCGACCCGAACCCCGGAGAAGCAGAAGATAATGGATGGATGGATGGATGGATGTTTAAAACTTTAAAAACTTACAAACATCTTATATCAGTATTCACAAGATGTTGTGACATTGTCTATGAAAAGAACACTGTTTTAAAGCCAACATGGTACTTCAAATGACTACAGCATACAGACAATTTAATTCTGAGAAAACATTTATACTGTATCAAACAATTGTATGATAACAGTAATATTGTAAAATATTGTAACAATGCATTATAACATACAGTATTATGGTGTGGTTACATACAGTATATGGTTGGTGTGGTGTAGTAGGTAACACCTCTGCCTTCTACACTGTAGACTGGGATTCAATCCTCAACCTGGGCAAGCACCCTACACTATACCAATAAGAGTCCTTGGGCAAGACTCCCAACACTGCCTTCACCTCCCTGTGTAAAATGGTTAAACTGTAAGTCGCTCTGGATAAGAGCGTCTGCCAAACGCCATAAAGGTATTAGTATCATCAGCTTTACTGAATAAACAGTCACCAAAGTTACTTTTCTGAAGATGCTATTAAATGTATTTATTGATTTATTTATTGATTTATTTATTTATTTATTTATTTTATTTGACATTATTTTAATGTTAAAGAGCTGCTGAGCTGCATTGATATCTGTGAACTACATTAAATGCAACTACTTTACAAGTGGTAAAGTTAGTCAGCTAGCTATCTAATAGCATGATAGCTTACCAACACAAGCTGTAGCAACATAGCATAAAGTATGAAGCTCAAGTGAGTTCATGACTTTGGAGTTCATCACTCTAGTTTTCATAGAACTGATATATAAGATGTTCTTCACTTGCTTCTGCCTTATAAGTTCCAAAATTTTATATTAGGTTTAGTTGTTGAAGCTTCTGTGTAATTTTCATTTATGGTTTTTTGACGTTGGAAATTAAGCTTGTACTGAGTGGCTGATTTGACTGGGCATGACTAAACAAAGGCTGGACTTTTGCACATCACTGTACATATGTATGTGTTAAAAAGAGGTGCAGTGTGTAAGACGTTGGCTTCTCTCAGCTCCCTAAAAATAACCGTGTGTGACCTGGGAGAAAACCAATCGGCCCATCCAATCCAGGCTGGTTTCTCTTAACTACTTCAAGAGGCAATAGTGATGAGATTTCAGCCGATCGATATGGCGCTGGGGGACTACACCACTCCACTGACCTGCACTTCTCCATCCTGCATCTACTGTCCGCAAACCACCACGTTACGGTCGCCTGCAGCTGGACTAACCTCAGGATGGCTGCTTTGGGGATTTTGTGGGACAAGAATCAAGAAACCAGGCTCAGGCAGTGTGACCTAATACAGCAAATAAAGCCAAAACAGATCGACATATGGTTGATACTAAACAGAAACAAAGTGTTTTTGACTATAATAGATGGAAAAGGGCAACATTAGTTCATTGTGCAGGAAATAAATAAATCAATAACTCACTTTCAGATGGCTAAATAATGACATGTGATAGAGCACTGAGCGGACACACCTGATCAGTTCACTGAATGCTGGATGGGTGCTGAACTCACATCTGTGCTACATAAAAACAAACAGAAAGCACCAAAAGCAGCTAAAAGGTTACAGACTGTGGTCTCGTGTCCTTGGAGATGAGCTCTGTTTTGAGACTACAGCACTGCCTGATGGCTCTGCTTTGACTGACTGACTGATTTGAATTGATTTGTTTGTGTGGAGCAAGTATGACCACAGTGACCACTGTGCATGAACACTGAAGGCAGAGTGTGAAATGTGTAGGTTTTGTGTGAATAACACTTTTTAACACAATTTATTCCATTATAAATCAGGCTGCTCATTATAAAGGCTACTGATTTATAAAGAAAATAATTTAACTGTGAAACTAAATTAATTCTCTTAAATTCAAAATTTAAGGCATCACATTATTTGCAGCTCATGTTACCACCCATGACTTTTAGTCAGCTCTTTAGCTGTTGGCAAATGGATAAAATTGTTAAAATGGATAAAAAATGTCATAATGTCCTATCAATAAATTGACAAATATAAAACATAAACATATATATATATACTGGCAATGTTGTCTCCAAGGATCACAGTTGAAGATTTGCAGAAGATGGTAGCATTTTGAGTGCACCAAGTCGCCATATATTACAATTAGATGTAACTGTATTACGCCTCCATACTAGATTATTATTTTGGGTAAGATCGGAGACAGTTTAAGTAAGTTATACTGAAATGACTAACAGGTTCCAGATAAAGGACTTAGAAAAATACCTCAGAAATAATTGTAGTGACAAGGGGTTTAAAAATAAATATGCACTAAATTTAATTGTAATGTCCCATGTTTAAGCAGAAAAGTAAATCAGAAACTTCTCCAAGAATCAGGCAAGTTATAAGGAGTACAATGACAGCACAGAATACAAAGACAGTAGTTGACAGTAAGAAGCCTGTAAAACCAGTTAGTTTATTTTATTATGTTACTTTATTTGTATGATCTTTTTACATCATGTTAATACCCACTACTTCACCCAAAACTATGACACAATACTGTGGAGGTCTATATACTTACCTAATTAATATCTAGAACCTGTTTGCCAAGTTAGTGTAATTTAATTAGACTATCTTGGAACTCATGCTCGTGTTACGCAAAATAATTACCTAGTACTTTGGAGTTTGTACCTTACCGTTGGTTGGTTAATACTAGGGACTGTGAAAAAGGAAAAACACACAATTATATTAGCAAATGTACTAGCAACATGTATACATAGGGAAAGTTTATGCCAAGGTGATGGAAAGGAGACTCCAACCAATAGTTGAAGCTCAGATTGAAGAGGAACAATGTGAATTCTGTCCCGGCCGTGGAACAATGGACCAGCTTTTTATCCTCACAAAGATTGCTGAGAGGGTATGGGAGTTTGCCAACTCAGTCTGCATGTGGTGTGTGGACTTGGAGAAGGCTTATGACCGTGTTCCCCGAGATATCATGTCCTCTGGGAGTGTGGGGTGCCAGGGCTGTTAATCTGGGCCATTTAATCTTTGTACCCCTGGAGTGAGAGTTGCATCCTTATACTCTGCATTAAGTCAGGCTTGTTCAGTGTGAGCGTTAGACTCAGCCAAGGTTGTCTCCTTGTCTCCTTGCCTTGTCTCCACTTCTGTTTGTGATGCTGTTTTCAGGCAATATTGTCGTTTTGGCTTCATTGCATGCATGCCTCCAGCGCTCATTGGAGCAGTTTGCAGCTGAGTGTAAAGCGGTTGGTATGTGGATTAGCACCACCACGTCTGACTCCATGGTCCTAGTCTGGGGATGGCATGGCCACTCCAGGTACAGGGAAAGGATCTGCTCCAGGTGGAGAAGTTTAAGAATCTCAGGTTCACTGAGATGGTGTAATGGTGGTGTAATGGCCTGTAATGGTGAAGAGGGAGCCATAAGGTGAAGCTCTCTGCTTACTGGTTGGTCTACATCCCAAACCTCACCTGTGTTTGATAGAGCGAGGAGCTCAGTCATCCAGGAGGAGCTCACAGTAGAGTTACTACTCTTCTACATTGAGAGGAGCCAGCTGAGGTGGTTCGGGCATCTGATCCGGATGCCCCCTGACTACCTCCCGGTGGAGGTTTACCAGGCACAACCTACCGGACCAAGACCCTAAGGTCATCCTAGGGACCTGAGGGATTGTATCTCTAAGTTGGCCTGGGAGTGGCTTGGGGTTCCCTGGAATGAGCTGGAGGATGTTGAAGGGGACAGGGTCATCTGGGAGTCTCTCTGGGATCTGCTCTCCCAACTGCTATGGCGACCTGATCTGAATTAAGTGGTTTAAGATGATGATGATGATATTAGCAATATATTGGCATTGGTGGTTCCCCACTCAGTCAAAGATGCCTTGTTAATTATATTTAACTTTTCTAATTACTTTCCTGTGTTTCAGTCACTATAATTACTTTAATTGTTGATATGAAATAATATGTGACATATGGTGTCATAATGAAATGAAATCAAATTTTAAAAATTGCTAGAATGATCATTCCTGCTTATGATGTCTACGGTTTAGTAAGGCATGTGACTGATTAAGTAAAGCAGTGCAGATCCTCTTTATTGATGTCGATCTAAGAGAGTATTTATTGTCGTGTGTCTGCTGTGTGCTCGGACCATCTTATTAAATGCCACCTCTTCAAGCAGAGACTCTGATCCACCAGCGCTGGGACACTGATTCCCTCTAATGTGAGTCATTTAGCTGTAGTAATTGGGGCATAATTTGTATGTCTGCTTTACGATCTTTGTTCTCTTTTAATGAAGTCATAATCCCGTCAGGGAGAAAACGAAGCAGTGAAAACGAAAGAAAGGAGGTTTCCACAGCATAAAGTAGTATTAGTACAGTTACCAGAGTGTGACATTTAAAGGAATACTTTATCTACAGCATCACATTTTCCCAGTTTTCCCACCATCACCCCAAATGCAGCTGATCCACCAATACATGTTTGGTGTTTAAAGTTTTATCTTTAGTTTTGCACTTTTGAGGGTAATGTACCAGATAATGCATTACCAGGTGCATTACGTGCAAGTTATCCATGCCATGGGCACTAACACAACCCCATACCATCAGAGATGCTGGCTTTTGAACTTTGCGCTGATAACAATCCAGACAGTCCTTTTCCTCTTTGGCCCAGAGGACACGATGACCATGATTCAAAAAACAATTTCAACTCGTCAGACCACAGGACACTTCCACTTTGTGTCAGTCTATCTCAGATGAGCTTGGGCCCAGAGAAGCCGGCAGCGTTTCTGAGTGTTGTTTGCAATTGCTAGTTCCTTGCAATTGCACATTGAGAAACATTGTTCTTAAACTGTTGGACTATCTGCTCACACAGTTGTTCTCAAAGTGCTGAACCTCCTTGCTTGTAAATGACTGAGCCTTTCAGGGATGCTCCCTTTATACCCAATCATGACATTCCCCTGCTTCCAATTAACCTGTTCACCTGTGGAACGTTTTTTGAGCATTCCTCAATTTTCCCAGTCTTTTGTTGCCCCTGTCCCAACTTCTTTGGAATGTGTTACAGGCATCAAATTCAAAATGAGTGAAAACTCAGCAAAAAACAATGAAGTTTATCTGGTTGAACATTAAATATCTTGTCTTTGTAGTGTATTCAATTGAATATAAGTTGAAAAGGATTTGCAAGTCATTGTTTTTTATTGTTTTTATTTATGTTTTACACAACATCCCAACTTCACTGGAATTGGGATTGTATATGTTGCACTATTTGGTTTGCTATATAAAAATGGAATAACATCAGAATCGCTTTTTTTTTAAGAAGCTCGATACAAAACCACTGGTATCCTCCATGTCCTCCCTCCAGGGCAATAGGTGGCACTAGTTAGCTGGTCGCCAACCTCCTGTTGCCCTCTACACCACTTGTCAACACTAAGGAGCTGGATGGCAGTCCACTGGTATCCTCCAGTGCACTTGGTGGCACTAGTGAGCTGGACACAGGCCTCTCATTGCCCTCCAGAGCATTAGTTGGTGGCTATCCACCTGAACACCCGCCTGCTGGTATCCTCCAGGGCACTTGGCAGTGGTGATGAGCTGGATGACAACTCATTGGTATCCTTTGGGGCACTAAGCACTGCTAAGTGGCTGAAAGCCAGTCCATTGGTTTCCTTCAGGGCACTTGCCAGTGCTATGTACTAAGGAACTGAATGCAATCCATTGGTATCCTCTAGGTCTCTTTGTCGTACTAGGAAACTGGACACCTTTTTTTGTGCTCTGGGGCACTAGGCAGTGCGAGTAAGCTGGCCACCAGCCTTTCATTGCCTTTCAGTGCACTCAGCATCGCTACTGAGCTAGACACTGGCCTCTAATTGGCCTCTAGGGCATGAAGTGGACTTAGGGAGCTTCACATGGAGCTTTGGTACCTTCCAGAGCTGCACTAGTGAGATGGACACTGGCCTCTCATTGCCCTTCAGCACACTCAGCAGCACTAGGGAGCTGGACACTGGCCTCTAATTGTCCTCTAGAGCATGGAGTGGATCTAGGGAGCTGGATATTGGCCATTGATACATCCTGGAGCTGAACTAGGGAGGTGGACACTGGCCTCTCATTGCCCTCCAACACACTTAGAAGCACTAGGGAGTGAACGCTGGCCTCTAATTGTCCTCTAATGCATGAAGTGGGTCTAGAGAGCTGGGCATGGGTCATTGGTACCTTCTGGAGCTGAACTAAGGAGATGGACACGGGCCTTTTGGTGCCCTCCAGGGCACTGAGTGGCACTAGGAGGATGGATACCAACGCATTCGTACCATTCAGGGCCAATGACAGTTAGGCTAGAGTTGCTTCTGGATTGCATCTCATTGATTCTATTTATTTCTATTCGATCCAGCATTATCTGCTAATTTTAGCCTGATACCATATCGGATCAGAGTCACCTGTATGCAAGCTTTGTTTTTGACCATTTTTTAGATATATGTGTGTCATACAGTGTCAGGAACTTCAAAAGCAAGTCTGTTTACTTACTTCAGACACCAAACATGTCTAGTCTGATTGATGCCATTTGGGGTAAGAGGGAAATTGGGTAAAATTGCTTAGTTTTTACTGAACTATTGCTTAAATATGATGTCTTGTGATGCAAACTTGATGCAACCCATCATTTCAGAATGAGTGCAATGACAGCCACTATATATAAACAAATATTACTTGACAAATATACTGTAATATATTTATAAATCTGCAGACTTGTCATTGCTGGTTACTTTTTTACACATCTGTGAGTTGTCTAATCTCAGAAGAAAACGTGTGAGATGGGCCTAAATTTCTAAAGCACATCCTGCTGTCAGTAAGTCGCCCTTGGGGAGAGAGAAAGTGAGAGAGAATTGGAGAGAAAAAGAAATAGAATGGGGGTGGGTGAGGCAGAGAAAAAAAAAACAGATCATTTGAAGCCCCAGTGTCTTATCAAATGCTGTTACTTTACTCCCTCACACTCATTTAAGCTTCACCACCATCCTGCAGGTTCTCTCCAGTGTGAAGCCCACACCATGGGGAGTCTGGTCCCCCTTCTTCTGGAAGGTTCCTCACACCCTGGGCCCAGACCTCCATTCAGCAGCCCTGTGGGAGAATGGCTGGTGGTGTACTGAGCTCAGGATGGAAGCTGGGGAGTTCACCATCATGCCTTAGCAAGCTTATTTTTCCCAGTTCTGCTTCTCCAGGGAGTAAAGGTGCAGGAATGAGGACCAGTGGGGAACTATCTGATCTTAAAGCACTGCTGTACTTTATGCTTGCTACTATTCACACACCCAAAGTTTGGAAGTAAAAATAAAAGTTTGAGAGATACAATAACATGGATGAAATAAATATGAAACACTAGCATAAATAATAGCATTTTTTTTCAAGAGACAATGCATGTGTCCCAATTCAGGGGCTGCACCCTTCAAAGGACAACGATCAGCCTTCAAATGTAGCCTCTGAAGGATGCAGCCCCTGAATCAGGACACAGCTAATGAAAGTAATGCACTATGGAGCTGCTTGCATGTCCCACTCATCCCCCTGATTCTAATAGGCTTCTAATGGTAGTGACCGAGTTTCATGGAACTACTTATCAGGACTTTTATAGGCTGTTAACAGTAATCTAAACAATTCTGTCCAGTAACAGGTTCGTTCTTTCTGTATTCCATATTTACCATTGTATATTCATTGTCAATTCATTGTTTATTTATACTCCTCTTGCTGTGTTATTGTTTTGCCATCTGGTGTCAACCAGTGGAGGATGGGTTCAACTTTTGAGTCTTGGTTCCTCTCAAGGTTTCTTCCTTTTGCTGTTAGGGAGTTTTTTTCCTGGTGCTGTCACCTTCGGTTTGCTCAACTTGGAGCCTGGATCTGGGAAAAAAAAAAAAAAGTTATAGACCTGCTCCTCCAGTGTTTCTTCTGAAATGAAGTGTGTTAATAGTGAGTTTGTCCCCCAGTAACAGCCTCTACTCCTCTGGGAAGGCTTTACATTGGATGAACATTACGGTGAGGAATGGGACTTTCAGCCACAAGATTATTAGTGAGTTCTGGTACTGATATTCAGTGATTAGCTCTGGATCACAAATGCCATTCCAATTTATCCCAAATCTCCTGAGAACTCAGTTCCACTGTTCCACAGCTCAGTGCTTTTTCAAGCCCTCTACCCCACACTTGGCATTGGGTCTTGTGACCTTGTGTGGGTTGATGACAAATTAAATTAACTGTAAAATTAAAGTTAAAACCTTTTAACAAAACCTTTTTGACTGCTTGATTACATTCTTTTGGGCCAGACTGTATATATTGCATGGATTATATTAAATGCATTAAACCAGTCTAAAGATTATACATGTGACTAAATGATTTTTTTTTAATATGCTTAGTGTAAAATAGTAAATATACAAATGATTGTGTTATCTTTATTTTGAAAGCCTCCGTTAAGTACAATTTATTCATTTTTCAGAATATATTTCTGAAGAGTTCCAATATAAAATAATCATTTGCATAAGGGAAAAAATAAGTTTCCAAGCTTTTAATCAATGGGGCTCTTAACAACCACCTGGAAGACCACTGAAAGAGTCCCAGTCAGATAAAAAGCACTTAAAGCTTTTATCTTTAAGAAAGAGGAGAAAATCAAGTTCTGGAAAAAAAGGTGAGAGGTCATCACTGAATGTGTTTGGGATTTTAAGACTGAAAGCTGTCACTGCTGTTGGAACAAAACCTATATATATGTTTAGTTGTTGAGACGTCTATGTAGTTGTCTACTTCTTTTTTCCTAAAACTGAAATTAAACTGTTCTTAATAGCTGTTAATTGTTTGATTAAAAGCTACAGAGAAAACGACAACCACCTAGAAGACCAGGTAGACACTAAAACTGTCCCATAAACAGTACTTAAAGCCAAAACCAACTTCTAAAACTGAACTTCTGAAGTGTGGAAAAGTAACGCTGAACAAGTCTTTTGAAAACACACACACACACACACACACACACACACACACACACACACACACACACACACACACACACACATTTAGTTATTGAGCCTTCTTTGTAATATTTTACTTTTTTCCTAATACTAAAACTACCTTAATATTCTTAATAGCAGTATTCACTGAAAATTAAATAAATGAAAAACTGGTCACTGTACTCCTTCTATTAGCAGGTGTGCCCAAACTTTTGACCCGTACTGAAGGCTTCAATAGATCAAGGCATGAATAGATCAAAATCAAACAGAATAGACTTCAGAACTATTAGCCAACTGTGTTTTGCCCACAGATGAATTAGACCTCCACGATTAACCCATCCGTTCAATGCACACTAGTGAACACACAAACTAAGGGGCAGTGAGCACACCTATCCACAGTGCCCAGGGAGCAGTTGGGGGTTGGGTGTCTTGCTCAAGTGCACTTCAGTCTTTTTCTGTTGGCCAAGGTCATCAAACCAGTCACAAAGCTGGCTCCCTGACCTCCAGCCCATGACTGCCCCCCAAATTGGCTCCAAATTACTTGATTCTTAACAGCAGTATTGACTGAAAATGAAATAAATGAAAAAGTGGTCACTGTACTCCAAACTTTTGACCAGCACTGCTGGCTGCACCTGAGGAAGGCATGAATAGACCTTTGACTGGTGGAGTGTTTCTTTCTGTGATAAAGCCATTAACAGGCATATAATCAAAACAGGAAAACCACAAATTACACGTTTGGTGATTACAGCCTTCCGTGCGTCATGATGTGCGTTGCGTTGGTGTTTTTGTTTTCAAGGATGTGAACTGCATTGTGGAGCGGTTCAGATGTGGGAGAGTGAAGCAGAGATGAAGAGAGAGAGTTCAGTCTTTGAGCGTAATGGATGGGCGAGAATGGGATGCTGAAAAAGAGGCTTTCAGCAGTTTATATGCGCGGGGAGAAAAGGCATAATTCGATTTTGATTTCATCTCAGCAATAGATCTCCACCGACACCTCCTCACCCACAGCCAGACGGCTTATGAAACAAACGATTTCAAATGGGGAACCTAAGAGCTTATTATTTTCTTTATTTGTTTACTTTAAAAACCCAACACGTGCAATCAGTCAGGCTGATGGCGATGTTTCGTCTCATGCAGATCGGCTGGTAATCGATGGTGCCTTTCAGTCACTCGTTCGCTAACAGCCCGGTCTCTCTCTGTCCGCCTCGCCGGCTCACCGGAATGATTTCTCAGCGCTGTTCTGTTTGAGCTGCTGAGTTGGAGAGTACGTGTTTGCGTGTAATCCAGCCTGTGCTTCACCTATTCCCTGATCATATTGCACTGCCAAGGCCAAGGGCTTTTATAAGCATGCTAATTCAAACCCCGCCCTCAGGGATACCCACAATGCTCCGATTCACCCCCCCGCTGTAGGCAGAAGGCCGCTGCAGGGAGTGTGATCTAATCAAGTACTTATGGAGGAGAAAGTGGAGAGACAGAAAGTTACTGAGTCGCCACTCGAGGTTCAGCCTGATTTCTTTCTCAACTAACCTTCCTTCGATTTTCCTCGGCCATTTCTCTTTCTTGTTGCCAATTTCCTGTGAGGGAGGGAAGAAAGAGAGTGAGATGGGAGTTCTTCTTCTTTTTAGGGACTGTTTTAGGGACAGAGTGTACAAATGTACATATCCAAAAAGAAGCTATAGTGCAGCATTCAAGTATCTACTCATGGCCACTTTATTAGAAATACCTACTTTGTGTTTCTACTCACTGGCTACTTTATTAGAAACATCTACCTTGTCCTTCTACTCATTGGCCACTATATTAGAAATACCTAACTTGAGCTTTTACTCTTTGGCCACTTTACTAGAAACCCAACCTTGTACTTGCATTAAATCGTAACTTTATTAGAAACACCTACCTTGTACTTCCACACTCTGGCCACTTTATTAGAACCACCTACCTCTCTCTTCTACTCTTTGGCCATTTTATTAGAAACACCTACCTTCTACTTCCATTCATTGGCCACTTTATTATTCTCTATTATTTAACATTCTCTAGAGTGAGACTATATTCTGTACTGTTCAAAAGCCACCCTTCTTTAGACTGACTTTCATTAAATAATGCTCATTTATTTTTAGGAAATATTGTTGAGAAGGGTAGATATAAGATAATCCACTCGCGCTGCAACTGCTGCCGCTAATGAAATACACCATTGTGTAATAGTGCACAACCATGTTTACTGTATCCATCATTCACACATCACACAGGAATCCCCATTTAAAAACCTAGTTCTCCATTCAAAGCAACTTAAGAATGAATGCAGTCCTTTTACGTCCATCAACAGCTATACAAAAGAAAGGCTGTGCAAACAGACAGCAGAGTTGAACTTCTCTCACCAGTGTGAGTGTTCTTCACAGTATTAAGCACTTCCTGCATTAGTTTAAAGGACATTTTCAGTAGGATATATATTCAAAAATATATGCAGTGTGACTTTGAATATTTCCCAAAAGTTCCATTAATGCAGCAAATCAATGGAACAGACATTAAAGCAGGGAAGTTAGCAAGGACAAGAAAGAAAGAAAACCAGAAAAAAAAATCTTTCTAAAAAGAAACTGCCCCCCCCCTTCAGATGAAACATCTGAAAACATCCACATATGTTTCTGTCCATCCTTCCACTGTGAGAACACCACTCAGTGCTGTGGGTCTGAAAGGATGTGCAGCTGGTCAAGAAGAACCTCACTGAGAAAAGGAGACAATAAGTCAAACAAAGAAGTTGAACAATGGACTGACCGCCCCAGAGTCCAGACCTCAACACCACTGAATGGGTTTGATTACTTCAGGAAATCATCAACCAGCTTCTAAGACTGATCTTTGGAGGTGTGTCTGCAGATTCTTTGAGGAGCTGAAAGTGAGTCTCCTGAAAAGAATGGAAGCTGGAATGAAGGTAACGAGTAGATGTAGATGTGTACACTGTGTGTTTTTTTCTGTTTTCCTACCGCTGGTCAATAAATAACCTGAATAACTTGTCCTTGAACGCTGTTTTGACTCTACTCCAGTTTCTGACTATAGTTCCACCATTTAGATACTATTTGGGTAGAGGATCATTCTCAGCACTGCAGTAACACTGACATGGTGGTGGTGTTTTAGTGTGTGTTGTGCTGGTCTGAGTGGACCAGACACAGCAGTGCTGCTGGAGTTTTGAAACACCTCAGTGTCACTGCTGGACTGAGAATAGTCCACCAACTAAAAATATCCAGCCAACAGCGTCCTGTGGGCAGCGTCCTGTGACCACTGATGAAGGACTAGAGGATGACCAACACAAACTGTGCAGCAGCAGATGAGCTATCGTCTCTGACCTTACATCTACAAGATGGACTGACAAGGTAGGAGTGTCTAACAGAGTGGACATTGAGTGGACACAGTGTTTAAAAACTCCAGCAGCATTGCTGTGTCTGATCCACTTGTACCAGCCCAACTCACACTAACACACCACCACCACATCAGTGTTACTGCAGTGCTGAGAATGACCCACCACCCATATAGTACCTGCTCTGTGAGGGTCCATGGGGGTCATGTCCACTGAGGAACAGGGTAAAAGGGGGCTAACAAAGTATCAGAGAAACAGATGGACTACAGTCTGTAACTGTAGAACTACAAAGTGCAGCTGTACAGTAACTGGAGCTGATAAAATGGACAATGAGTGTAGAAACAATATAGGTGTATCTAATGAAGTGGCTGGTTGGTGTATATTTCACTTTTATTTAAACATTATTGAACACAACCAATATAATGATAGCAGAAATCAGTGAATGCGGAGATCTTTAAACATATTTTATGAAATATTTTATGCTTTCTATATGCTGTCTCTCATGCAGTATCTAGGAGTTGTGCATTTTTTATCAATTTCCCATAAAAGTGTAAGGTATGATGAAAGCACGTGTAGCAGTTCCCCTGTGACGCCTTCAAATGTATCTCACACATGATCTCGGAGCTGTGTAACGTCAACATTCATTTTTCATGACCTCGTATTAAACCCACAGTTCATCCTCTGATCATATTTGACAGTGGAGCACTTCTCTCCTGGGAGAAAGAACAGCAGAACAGGAGGGAGCTGGAAGGGTGCAGAGCAGGTCAGGGAGGAGGCAGATAAACAGATGAACAGAAGAAGAAAAGATAACCTGCACACTGTGCTATCCAGCACACAGCGAGGTGCCTGAGTTTAGCCTGATCTGCAGAATGGATTAGCAAAGGAGGAGAGGCGGCTTTGCTGGGGAAGGAGAAGCTCAGTTCAGGCTGATTAGGGAGGCATTTAACCCAACAGAACACACAGAACCGCACATTTAACATATCAGGGCAAAAGACAGGATATACAGTATTGCACAGGTCAGATACCAGCCTTCACTCCCTGAATTTCCAGTCAAAACAGCCATTAAGTACAACTTATTCATCTTTCAGGATGTATTGCTGAAGAGATTAGATATAAGAAAACTCACCTACATAAGGAAGAAGAAAGTTTCCGAAAAAATAATGTGAGGCAGAGAACCACCTGGCTCTTAACAACCACCTGGAAGATCTGGTTGACATCAAAACTGCCCCCATCAGATAAACAGCACTTAAAGCTTTCATTTTTGAGAGAGAGGAGAAAAACAAGTTGCTTCAGATCTGAAAACATCCACAGGTGTTTCTGTCCATCCTTCTACTGTGAGAAGACCACTCAGCGCTGTGGGTCTGAAAGGATGTGATCAAGAAGAACCTCACTGAGAAAAGGAGACAGACACATCAAACAAAGAAGCTGACCAATAGACTGACAGAGTCCAGACCTCAACGTCACTGAAAGTGAAAATAAGGCCCAATCCTATTTCTTATTTTTACCCCTATCCCTTGTTTTCGAGTGTCTCCTTGCCCCTTGGAACTGAGTTTTAAAGGCTAGTGGTTGAAATCTTCCGTCTGAAATGGGAGCCTCAAAAAAAAGAGCATCACTTCATTAACAGCTACTAGAACTGCTCTGTAGGCAACCCTGCCCATCTGCAGTGACAGCAGAGGAGGGTAAAGTTCAGCCCCTCACTTACATTTAGGGAATGATATGCCTTCAAAGTGGGGGGCAGTTATTTATTATCACCCACCAATAGTTCTTCAGAGACATGAAGCTGAAGCCAGATATTCAACAGCTTCTTATTTGAGTTTTCCCATTCCACCTTAAATGATGCAGCAGATTTGATGCCTGAAGCACCAGAATGTCACTGGAGCACCATTTAAGGTGGAACGGGGAATTTAGCTGGTGAGCTACTGAGACATTAGCATGCTACTAGTGATTTTTTATGCTTGTTATGAAGAAAAGGACCATAATACGACAGTAATCATATTTTTTACAGAAAAAAATACTTACATTTGTGGGTTTCTTTGGTCTCTTGCACAGCCGTCTTGGAATTTTTTAAATCTCAGTGAAAATCAGGACACCTGACCCCCTGGCAGGGTAGGGGCTTAGTGGGGGAGGGGTAAGGTCCTAGTGGGGGAGGGGTAAGTCTTAGTGGCGGAGGGGTAAGGGCTTAGTGGTAGAGGGGTAAGGGCTTAGTGGCAGGGATGAGGGACAAATTGGGCCTAATTCTAAATCCACATGTCAGAAAATATTTAATGGCCTCATAGACACCACAATCTACGCCGCTGCTTCTTTTGCTTCTTTCATAGTTGGTCCATTATTAAGGCCTCCTCCACCGTCACCATGTTTGTTGTTGTCAGAAACTTTTGACTCCAGACTGCCCTCTAGTGCATGTGTTGCTTAACTTATGCCAATGTGAAGGATGCATGGAAGCATGTGGGCAGTTACGGTTAAGTTGTTTGAAGGGAGTATAAATAAGCCTTAAGACCACATGTTGAAGACATAGTAATGCTGTAATGTCTCTCTCACTCTGTCAACGGCACCTCATTACAGGGGTGGCTCCAGATATCATTGTGGCTCTGCTGGGGGGAAGAAAGGCTCGATTCAGGCTGATTAGAGATGGGCTTTGATGGACAGAGAGCTGGTTCCAGCCTTTCTTTTGATGCAGGCTGTTCAGAGGGCCGAAGGCCATTAGCCCGATTTCCCTAACATGGTAAACTACATGTGAATGCTGCATGAATTATCAGAGGAAATGTGCTCCATAGAGGAGTTTGATTTATATAACTGGGTACGAGCGATGGTCCTTGGTGAAGAACCGTGTGATGGGTTTCATTTTCACCAAACTATGAGAGCCTGTAAAAAACACTCTCACATAACATTCTATAAACAGTACAAAATCATGTGTTATAAATGATCTGTGTGCAAAGAGGAGATTATCCATACAGTTGTTTATTCATACACGATAATATCAAAACAACACAACAATCCTTATTTATGAAAGTTGTTACTCTGCATCTGATTGATTAAATTTTCCTATGATATGAAAATGAGATTTGAGCACAAATGATGAATCAGCTTCAGTGCGTGAAATCAAGTGCAGGTATCTCATTTGCATGTCATTTACATGAGGTACACCCTAATTCATGCACATGCTAATAAAATGACAGAATTCAGTGCATAGTGAGCCAATGGCTGTGTTCGTAGGTGAAGTTTGAGGTGGAGCAATGAGTGTGCTGCTCCCCCCTACTGACCAAACTGTATAGTGTTAAAATTGCAACAACTCAATAGAATAAAATGTGAAGTAAACAAATTTACCATAAGTAACATTTAAATGCTGTATTACTGCAGTGTATGAGATGCTTCTGCATGAGATGTGTTTTCGGTTATAGTGGGCAGAGTCAGTAGTATAAAACAAAAGCACAGTCTAATATTTGCTTTATTATGCTGTGTGTACAAATCGCTGCTGTCGGAAGAAATAAAGGTATCTCCTTTATTGTTGTTTTTCAGTTTTTGGCATAATTTGAAAATGCCTGTCGCCCTTTATATTGTGTGTAAATTTCATGATGAATGGACCAAAAGAAATGGCCCAAAATTACTTGGCAAAAATTCCACCAAAAAAAGTTGAGCCCACCATTCATTTATTTATTTTCCAAAATACTTCCAAAATAATTCCACTGTGAGACCACTCAGTGCTGTGGGTATGAAAGGATGTGTAGCTGATCAAGAAGAACCTCACTGAGAAAACGAGACGGACACATCAAACAAAGAAGCTGAACTGTGGATTGACCACCCCAGAGTCCAGACCTCAACACCAATCAATGAGTCTGATCACTTCAGAAAATGATTAATCCAGAAAAGGATGGAAGATGCTTGTGTTAATGTCCATTTCACCTGTACAGGATCCAGATTATCGGTTGAAATAGTGCTCACACCTCTAAGTGTTTTGTTATTGCTGATCTGTTGAAGATGTATTCGGTTAAATGGCTTTTCGTATTGAGTTAAACAAATCTCCACTTGCGTAGGTGATGATTAGGCTGAAAGGAAAACAGATGGAGTATTAACTCAGTGAGAGAGATCAAAAAAGGCTACACTCCTCTTCACTGTTTTATTCTGTAGCAGAATCTCGGTGCCGTTTGACTCAGCAGAGACTCCGCAGCAGCTCTCTCAGCACTCATGAATACATCAGAGAGTGGAGACAGAGGCTGGCTGCTGCCAACAGTGACACTAATTAGCTACGTATTTGCAAATGACAGGGAAGGAAGTCAGGACTAGGTGGCGCAGTGGCAGATCAAACTGACCTTTAGCTTCAGCTGTGATTAGAGGCAGCTGGTATTTACAGAGAGAGAGAGAAAGAGAGAGAGAGAGAGAGAGAGAGAGTCAGCTAACATGTATGTGTGACAGGCCAATGCTCCCAAAGGTGCCAAACTGGCAAAATGTGTTACATGTTGGTGAACAGCACACATGCATATGATCTATGTGTTTTCAGGTCATTCTATTTTCATCCCAGGAACAGAACAAAAAAAAATCAATATGAATGGAAACATATACCAGAAAAAAAGACATTTGCCCTTTTCAGTGCCCTCTTTGTACAGTGAAAAAAATGTGAAATGCAAAAGTAATGCCTGACCGTAAAGTCTCTTAGGTTCTAGGTATTCAGTTACTCCTAAATACTGGATAGTTATTATATACATTGAAATGCAAAACAGGTTCCAGATATTAAGTGAGTAAGTGAGGGGCACTTTAAAGCTGCACTATGTAAGGTTTGGGGATTTGGCGACCTCTTTGGTGGAAATGTGCACCTGCACACAATGTATAGAAGAACACTTTGTAATGTGGGCCGTGCTTCGGACCCCTTCCCTGAGTGGATGAATCTGATGGTTGCGAATGTGTTGAAAGAGAATTAAAGGTGAACTCAGTTAAACATGGTGAATGTTGTGTCTTCTGACAATGAGTGAATTACGTACTGTTGTCATATCTTTGATATGATGATCTACACCCTGTGGGCCAAGTCAGGCCTGTAACACAATCCTCAAAAACCACAAAATGATTATTTTAATCTTCTATTAATATTAGCCCATTTCACCATGAGCTGCACTGTAGATCCCAGCACGTACGTCAACCTAATGAGTGCTCTTGCCCCCTTACCATAGATGATCTAAGGGACAGCAACATACAACAAAAGAGATGCCGGGTGTCTAGTTCAAATGAATGGACAGTTTTAGAAAGCCTACTGTACACTGGGGTCAGTTAAAGAGGTTTAACAGTTAAATGTAGGTAATGTAGCCTATTGTTTTATATAAATCATTCTTTTTTGCCATTGTACAACCCCAATTCCAATGAAGTTGGGACGTTGTGTAAAACATAAATAAAAGCAGAATATGATGATTTGCAAATCCTTTTTTCAACCTATATTCAATTGAATACACTACAAAGACAAGATATTTAATGTTCAAATGGATAAACTTTATTGTTTTTTGCAAATATTCACTCATTTTGAATTTGATGCCTGCAACACGTTCCAAAGAAGTTGGGACAGGGGCATGTTTACCACTGTGTTACATCACCTTTCCTTTTAACAACACTCAATAAGCGTTTGGGAACTGAGGACACTAATTGTTGAAGCTTTGTAGGCGGAATTCTTTCCCATTCTTGCTTGATGTAGAACTTCAGTTGCTCAACATTCCGGGGTCTCCGTTGTCATATTTTGAGCTTCATAATGCGCCACAGATTTTCAATGGGAGACAGGTCTGGACTGCAGGCAGGCCAGTCTAGTACCCGCACTCTTGTACTACGAAGCCACACTGTTGTAACACGGGCAGAATGTGGCTTGGCATTGTCTTGCTGAAATAAGCAGGGACGTCGCAGAAAAAGACGCTGCTTGGATGGCAGCATATGTTGCTCCAAAACCTGTATGTACCTTTCAGCATTAATGGTGCCTTCACAGACATGGAAGTTACTCATGCCATGGGCACTAACACACCCCCACACCATCAGAGATGCTGGCTTTTGAACTTTGTGCTGATAACAGTCCAGACAGTACTTTTCCTCTTTGGCCCGGAGGACATGACGTCCATGATTTCCAAAAACAGTTTGAAATGTGGACTCATCAGACCACACGACACTTTTCCACTTTGCGTCAGTCCATCTCAGATGAGCTCGGGCCCAGAGAAGCCGGCGGCGTTTCTAGGTGTTGTTGATATATGGCTTTCGCTTTGCATGGCAGAGTTTTAACTTGAACTGTGTTCACTGACACTGGTTTTCTGAAGTGTTCCTGAGCCCATGTGGTAATATCCGTTACAGAATGATGTCAGTTTTTAATGCAGTGCCGCCTGAGGGATTGAAGGTCACGGGCATTCAATGTTGGTTTTCTGCCTTGCCCGCTTAGTTGCAGAGATTTCTCCAGATTCTCTGAATCTTTTGATGATATTATGGACTGTAGATGATGAAATCCGTAAATTCCTTGCAATTAAATGGATGGATGGATGTTCTTAAACAGGTGGACTATTTGCTCACGCAGTTGTTCACAAAGTGGTGAATCTCGCCCCATCCTTGCCTGTGAATGACTTTCAGGCATGCTCCCTTTTAAACCAATTAACCTCTTCACCTGTGGAATGTTCCAAACAGGTGTTTTTTGTGCATTCCTCAACTTTCCCAGTCTTTTGTCGCCCCTGTCCCAACTTCTTTGGAACGTGTTGCAGGCACCAAATTCAAAATGAGTGAATATTTGCAAAAAACAATAAAGTTTATCTGTTTGAACATTAAATATTTTGTCTTTGTAGTGTATTCAACTGAATATAGGTTGAAAAGGATTTGCAAATCAACGTATTCTGTTTTTATTCATGATTTACACAACATCCCAACTTCATTGGAATTGGGGTTGTAGTTCTGTACAGAACCATCTAAGGCACATTCTCTATCAACCTGAAGAACCTTTCATGACACAAAGCTTTATTGTGTTTACCTTTAAAGTATAATATAAAAAGCACTGTAATAATATAATAAGGCACTGAGAACAAGGTTACATGGCTCAAATAACTAGGGTAGTACAGTGGAGCTGGTGGTGGTGCTTAGCTTTCAGGCTAACAGCCCAACCCACCACAGTGTAGGTCTGATTCCAGCTAACTTGAGCTCCAACGGCAGAAGTCTAGAGGACGAAGACTCTGAGGGAGTGAAGTTGAAGTTGATCCAGATCCAGCAGCACTTTTTACTTTCCTCATTCTCTACACATAAAACCGAGCCGAGAGGGACAGTTTTACCTTTGCTGATGTGTGAGGAGACTTCTTAGTGGCTGAAACAGTCAGCACCTCCTGCACTTTAGCCTTTATGCTGAGCCCCGGTAGTACAGGGGTTTCTCCAGCCTCAGGAAACGACCTCTTTTAAAAGATATCACTCTCTGCAGCCCTTCAGGATAAAGTATCACCTTCTCACACCCGCTAACCAATAATCCTAACTGCTGTCAAGCAGATTAATCAGCACTTATGAATCCTCTTCATCTTATTTATGTTCTTGGGCACAATGGAGTTATTTAAATGTGGTTGGTGATGGCAGGGTCTTCTGTTTCTCTCCTTCAGCCGCCGTTTCATTAACAAAGCACCTGCCACACTCATAACTCACATTAAACAGCCATTGAGTTATGCATTCATTAGCAAAGTATCAACATAACCCTTTATTGCCTTTGCTTTCCTTCTGTCCTTCCTTTCAAAGTGGCTCTCATTGTTGAAAGTTGCATATTTCTCCTCTGGAAAAAAGTGAGAAGAAAACAGGCATGGAGAGTTTTACTTAGTGTCATGAGAGAGAGAGAGAGAGAGAGAGAGAGAGATTGTTGGGAGAGAGAGAGAGAGAGAGAGAGAGAGAGATTGTTGGGAGAGAGAGAGAGAGAGAGAGAGAGAGAGAGAGAGAGAGAGAGAGAGATTGTTGGGAGAGAGAGAGAGAGAGAGAGAGAGAGAGATTGTTGGGAGAGAGAGAGAGAACTCTAATCAAACTCATTGTCATTTATATAAAGCAGTGTTTGTGCTTTAAAAGCATCACAATGCAGCTTCACAATATAATAAAAGCAGTAAACAGACATTGTGAAATCAACTATAGAAAATAGGTACAAAAAGTTTAAGTGATACTTATTAGTCCCACAAACGGGGAGATATCATTTAACCCATCCGTGAAATGAAACACCACATACACACTAGTGAGCACACACACACACTAAGGGGCAGTGAGCACACTTGCCCAGAGCAGTGGGCAGCCCTATCCACTGCACCCGGGAAGCAATTGAGGGTTTGGTGTCTTGATCTAGGACACCTCAGTCATGGACTGTCGGTACTGGGGATCAAACCGGCAACCTTCCGGTCGCAGGGCCAGTTCCCTAACCTCCAGCTCATGACTGCCCAAAAGGCATAAAATATAAATATGCTTTATATGCAGCAACTCTGATGTGGTGGTGGTGTCATATTCTGTACATCGTATATACTGAGTTACCAAGTTTGGTTATTATATATAGGAGCAGGCAGATAGCTGTAAGTGTATTGGTTCATGTGACAACACAAAAACAATTAAATCAATGATGTGGCATTGAATTCGCATTTGCATCTCATTTACATGAATACTTAATTACAGAACCCTTCATTGACGGTTCTTATGGAAACCCAATGTCTTCAGGGAGCTGTGAGTGTTACTTCAGTGGCTGTGTTTACATGCAAAGATTTTTGCCAAACCAATTGAATATATTCTTTTTAGATTAAGTGTTTATGCTCACTCTACTCAACAATCTAATGGGAAATTTCAGTTTACATGCTCACTACAAGTGATCCGATCCAAAGTGGCATGTATGCATGGAGAACCACTTAGAGTAAACATTACCATGACAGAGAACATCACGTGAGGTCCAGTCAGAGTGAGATGAGCAGCAGTGAGCAGTGCTTGTGTTTTTAATTGCTTTAAAATTACGTCAGACGCAGGAAAACGTCCTTCATATGTCCTTAGGAAGACATCGTGTTCTGAGACACATAAGCTGGACATCCGTCCCACCGCCATCTTTTAAAGATCAGAGCAACTCCGTCTCCTCTGCAGACCAGGTTCTGCTTCGCCATGTTGAATAGTATAAACTCTCACTATGACGCGACGCACATTCAGAATGGACTTAAACTTTCCAATAGGGAATGTAATCGGATACAGCCGTTTACACAGATATTATTCATCTATTCAACGGATTATTTACAGGATTACCCACCTCATTCACTCAGATAAAAATTGTATTCCGAATGGCCTCAATCGGACTAGACTATTCCGCTTGAGGTGTTTACATGGAAATATTCTATTCCGATTGAGCTATTAGTCGGATTATTAACTGATTATTAGGCTGCATTTAACGTGGCTACTAAGACAGATTCCTTGTAAGTACACTTGGTCAATGAAGTGATTTTGATGAATAGTGATGGGTTTTGTGGTCCTGGCAACTTTTGAGGAACTTCTACGAATGTTGTTTTTAGTACTGTCCATCACGGGTCACTCTGTGCTGAGAACTGACCCCTCTGTGCACTCTTTGGTTCTCTCCATCGCTCAGTCTGATCTGATCAGTCACTTTTCTTCCTCCGCCTGCTCTCTCAGGTGTTTCTCTCTGAATCCTGACAGATAGAGCTGACCTTCTGCAGCCTCGCACTCTGCTCAATGAGTCCACAGCATACTGATTGATGAAGCCAGAATGGCACTGCAGTCTCAATGTGTGTATGTGTGTGTATTTTTTTGTGGGGAACAAATGACTCCAGAATGATGAAAACATGGATATGTCTTTGTTTTTTGGGGACACTGGGCTGGAAAATTGTTGGAAATAATGGTGCTTATATAGTTAGGCTTTAGTTGCATACATGGTAGTATATAACTGCACTAATACAAAGTTTACAGGAATACACTTAATAGAGTTTCATCAAATATACAGTACATTCATTAGTATTTATATTTGTACACTGTACACCAACTGACCGCTTCATGAAGTGCACCTCTACTTATCAACAGTTACAGACTGTGGTCCATCTGTTTCTCTGCATACCTGTTCTTTAGTCATTGGGACCCTTACAGGACCACCACAGAGCTGGTATTATTTAAGTGAAGGACTAGAGGATGACCAGCATAAACTGAGGTATCGTCTCTGATTGTACATCTACAAAGTGGACCAACAAAGTAGGAGTGAGTGGACACAGTGTTTAAAACTCTTCTTTCTGATCCACTCGCACCAACACCACACCAGTGTTACTGCAGTGCTGAGGATGATCCACACCCACCTAGTACCTGCTCTTTGGTGGTCCTGACTGTTAAAGAACAGAGTGAAAGGGTGCTCATGAACTACATTGCTCCTATATGGTAAGGGCATGATAAAATGGACAAGTGTAAATAAAAGGAGGTAGGTTTAAGGAAGTGGCAGGTCGGTTTATATGTAATATATATATATATATATATATATATATATATATATATATATAATACAGTAAACCATTGCTGTTTTTTTCAGTTTTTAACATAGTTTGAAAATTATGTTCCCCTTTACATTGTGTGTAAATTTCATGATGAATGGACCAAAAGAAACACCCCAAAATTACTTAGAAAGATGTCTGGTTCCATTGACTTACATAATATATATATATATATCCATCCATCCATCCATTATCTTCTGCTTGTCCGGGGTTCGGGTCGCGGGGGCAGCATCCTAAGCAATGAAGCCCAGACCTCCCTTTCCCTAGCCACTTCCACCAGCTCTCCAAGGGGGATTCCGAGGCGCTCCCAGGCCAGCTGGGCGATATAGTCGCGCCAGCGTGTCCTGGGTCTTCCCCGGGGTCTCCTCCCAGGTGGACTCGCCTGTGACACCTCCCGAGGGAGGCGTCCAGGAGGCATCCTAACCAGATGCCCGAACCACCTCAGCTGGCTCCTCTCGACGTGAAGAAGCAGCGGCTCTACTCCGAGTCCTTCCCGGATGACTGAACTTCTCACCCTATCTCTAAGGGAGAGTCCAGACACCCTGCGGAGGAAACTCATTTCGGCCGCTTGTATTCGCGATCTTATTCTTTCGGTCATTACCCAAAGCTCATGACCATAGGTGAGGGTGGGAACGTAGATCGACCGGTAAATCGAGAGCCTTGCCTTATGGCTCAGCTCTTTCTTTACCACAACAGACCGGTAAAGAGCCCGCATCACTGCTGACCCAGCACCAATCCGCCTGTCAATCTCCCGCTCCCTTGTACCATCACTCGTGAACAAGACCCCGAGATACTTGAACTCCTCCACTTGAGGCAAGAGCCTATCCCCGACCCAGAGAGGGCTCTCCACCCTTTTCCGCCTGAGAACCATGGTCTCGGATTTAGAGGTACTGATTCTCATCCCAGCCGCTTCACACTCGGCTGCAAACCGATCCAGCGAAAGCTGAAGTTTGCGGCCTGATGTCCCCAATAGGACCACATCATCTGCAAACAGCAGTGATGTGACCCTGAGGTCACCAAACCGGACACCCTCCATCCCTTGACTGCGCCTAGAAATTCTATCCATAAAAATTATGAATAGAATCGGTGACAAAGGGCAGCCCTGACGGAGTCCAACTCTCACTGGGAACGAGTCTGACTTACTGCCGGCTATGCGAACCAAACTCCAGCTTTGTTTGTACAGGGCCTGAATGGCTCGTAGCAAAGAGCCATGTACCCCGTACTCCCGAAGCACCTCCCACAGAATACCCCGGGGAACACAGTCGAATGCCTTCTCCAGATCCACAAAGCAAATGTGGACTGGTTGGGCAAACTCCCATGAACCCTCCAGAATCCTGGAGAGGGTGAAGAGTTGGTCCAGTGTTCCACGACCAGGGCGGAACCCGCACTGTTCCTCCTGGATCCGAGGTTCGACTATAAGCCGGACTCTCTTCTCCAGTACCCCTGCATAGACCTTGCCAGGGAGGCTGAGGAGTGTGATTCCCCTGTAGTTGGAACACACCCTCCGGTCCCCTTTTTTAAAAAGAGGCACCACCACCCCAGTCTGCCAATCCAGTGGCACCGCCCCCGATGTCCACGCAATGTTGAAAAGACGTGTCAGCCAAGACAGCCCCACAACATCCAGAGCCTTGAGGAACTCAGGGCGGATCTCATCCACCCCTGGAGCCTTGCCACCAAGGAGCTTCTTAACTACCTTAGCGACTTCGGCCTCAGTAATGGACAAGCCTATTCCCATGTCCCCAGACTCAGCCTCCTCACTGGAGAACGTGTCGGTGGGATTGAGAAGGTCCTCAAAGTATTCCTTCCACCGCCCAATGACGTCTTCAGTCGAAGTCAGCAGCACACCATCTCCACTATATACAGTGCTAGTGGCACACTGCTTTCCCCTTCTGAGTCGCCTGACGGTTTGCCAGAATCTTTTCTGAGCCGACTTAAAGTCAGTTTCCAAGGCCTCACCAAACTCCTCCCATACACAGGTTTTTGCCTTGGCAACAACTGAAGCCGCAGATCGCTTGGCCTGTCGATACCTGCCAGCTGCCTCTGGTGTCCCACAGGCCAACCATGCCCGGTAGGACTCCTTCTTCAGCTTGACGGCATCTCTCACCTGGGATGTCCACCACCGGGTTCGAGGATTACCGCCCCGACAGGCACCAACTACCTTACGGCCACAGCTACAGTCAGCCGCTTCAGCAATGGAGGAACGGAACATGGCCCATTCTGAGTCAATGTCCCCCACCTCCCCCGATATCTGGTCAAAGTTCTGACGGAGGTGTGAGTTGAAGATCAATCTGACAGGTTCTTCTGCTAGACGTTCCCAGCAAACCCTCACTATGCGTTTTGGCTTGCCTGGTCTGACCGGCATCTTCCCCCACCACCTGATCCAACTCACCACCAGGTGGTGATCAGTTGACAGCTCAGCTCCTCTCTTTACCCGAGTGTCCAAAACACATGGCCGCAAGTCCGATGACACGACTACAAAGTCAATCATTGAACTGCGGCCTAGGGTGTCCTGGTGCCATGTGCACTTATGGACATCCTTGTGTTCAAACATGGTGTTCGTGATGGACAAACTGTGGTTTGCACAGAAGTCCAAAAACTGAACACCACTCGGGTTCAGATCAGAGAGGCCATTCCTCCCAATCACACCCCTCCAGGTCTCACTGTCATTGCCCACGTGAGCGTTGAAGTCCCCCAGTAGGACAATAGAGTCTCCAGGAGGAGCACTTTCAAGCACCCTTCCCAAGGACTCTAAGAAGGCTGGGTACTCTGAACTGCTGTTCGGTGCATAAGCACAGACAACAGTCAGGACCCGTTCCCCAACCCGAAGGCGTAGGGAAGCTACCCTCTCGTCCACCGGAGAAAACCCCAACATACAGGCACCGAGTCGAGGGGCTATGAGAAAGCCCACACCTGCCCGCCGCCTCTCACCATGGGCAACTCCAGAAAAGAATAAAGTCCAGCCCCTCTCAAAGAGATTGGACCCAGAGCCCAAGCTGTGTGTTGAGGTGAGCCCGACTATATCTAGCCGGTATCTCTCAACCTCGCGCACCAACTCAGGCTCCTTCCCCGCCAGTGAGGTAACGTTCCAAGTTACAAAAAGCCAGTTTCAGCAACCGAGGATCAGAACGCCAAGGCCCACGCCTTTGGACACTGCCCGATCCACAACGCACCGAACCCCTACTACTGCCCCTCCCATTGGTGGTGGGTCGATGGGAGGGGGGACTCATGTAACTCCTTCGGGCTGGGCCCGGCCGGGCACCATGAGTAAATGCCCGGCCACCAGACGCTCGCTGGCGAGCCCCTCCCCCAGGCCTGGCTCCAGGGTGGGGCCCCGGTAACCCTGTTCCGGGCAGGGTACACAAGTCCTGTTTTTCTGTCTTCATAGGGGTTATTATGGATCACACTTTGTCTGACCTGTCACCTAGGACCAGTTTGCCATGGGAGACCCTACCAGGAGCTTTTGCTCCAGACAACATAGCTCCTAAGATCATTCAAGCACGCAAACCCCTCCACCACGATAAGGTGGTGATCCAAGGAGAGGATATATATATATATATATATATATATATATATATATATATATATATATATTGTCATGATTGGCCCCTCCCAGTCATGTCCATGTGCATTTTGTTTTGGTCCAAGTCCAACCCTTTGTATTGTAACTCCTCCCCTGATTGTTTTCACCTGACCCTCGTCATCCCTGTGTATTTAAGCCCTGTGTTTGCCTCTTGTGTTTGTCGGTCTTTGTTCGATGTATTGTTCTGTTTGTTGGCTTTGTTTGAATCTCTGTGTTGTTTGAAGTGTTTAACTCTTGTTTGAGGCTCTGTTCCTTTTGTCATGTCTGTTCCCCAATCTCTATGTGTTGGCTATATGAACCTGGACTGTCTCGACTATGACCCTGGATTTGCCCTTAATAAATCTCGCTTATCTCAGCGTATGCGTCCGCCTCATCGCTCCTCGTCACAGAAAGACCAGCCACCACAGGACGCAGCAGGTAAGCGAGACTCCGGTATGTGGTTGTCCTGTTGGGACGAAACTCTGGCTGTTTCTAAACAGCCCAAGTTCAACATGTCCCAACGCCACCAAGCCGGAGACAGCAAATCCCCTGGCGCTGAGGGAACATGAGCGTCTTGTCGGTCCCACAAAAAGGCGAAGGATCTTCCCACCTTATGTCTGGGCGACGAGAGCTCAGGTAAGCCCCTTGGGTCCACCTGGCTTGAACAACGCTGCAGGGAGGAGCGACCTGCAGTGCACGTCGAGGTGAGACGGAAGGAACATACAGAAAACCCGTACTATGGTACTCTGCTCGCTCTCAAGAGCCACTGCGAGCTGCCTATAGCTCGAGTAAACCTTGGGAATGGCCAAGTGGGTCCTGTGTCTGTGTGTTCCTCAGTCCAGTCCACCAGTCTCGGTGGATGTCGTAGCAGGCCTGCCTGCCCCCGTGGATGTCGTAGCAGGCCTGCCTGCCCCCGTGGACCTTACAGCCCTTTTGTTCCCGCCCGTCCCACCCTCGCCTGTGTCTGTTCCCCGTGGGCCTCCCGTGTCTCCTGTCTCTGTTCCCCATGGTCCTTCAGTTCCTCCTTTTGTGCCTCCTGTTTCTGTTCCTTTTGTTTTTACCTTCTGCTGTCCCTGGTGTGGTTTTGTTCCCTACTGTTGTTTCTGTGTGCGTTCTCGTTCCTGTTCCTGTCTCTCCTTTTGTTTCTGTTCCAGTTTCTGTCTGTGTGCCTGTTTCTGTTCCTGTGTCTGTTTTGGTGCCCGTTCCCCTGTCTTTTGCGTGGTCTGTCATTCATTCTTGTTTTCCTTGTCCTGTTTCTCCTGTTGTCTCTCGTTTGTGTTGTGCCTCCTCGTCCTCCCTCCGTTTTTCGTCCTCATTTTGTTTGGTCTGTTCCTGTGTCTGGTGTTGTGTCTCCGTCTGTTCCTGTTTCGCGTTCTCCCTCTGTGCCTGTTTTTGCTCCTCGTGTTTCTGCCTCTGTGCCCGTTTCTGCCTCATCGTTGCAGGCCTGCCTGCCCCCGTGGACGTCACTGCAGGCCCGCATGCCCCCGTGGACATTGCAGCCCCTTTGTTCCCACCCTTCCCGCCCTCGCCTGTGTCTGTTTTCCGTGGGCCTCCTGTTTCTCCTGTCTCTGTCCCACTTGGGTTTCCTGTTTCTTCTGTGTCTGCTTGTGGGTCTTCTGTTTCTGTTCCTTCGTTTCTTCCCAGTTCTGTTCCTGGTTTTGTCTTGTTCCCATCTGTTGTGTCTGTACCCATTCCTGTTCCTGTGGTGGCTCCTGTTCCTGTGTCTCCTTTTGTTTCTCTTCCGGTTTCTGTCTGTGTATTGGTTTCTGTTCCTGTTTTGATTTTGGTTCCTGTTCCCCTGTCTTTTGCATGGTCTGTCTTGCGTGCTTGTTTTCCCATCCTGTTGTTCCTTCGTTCATCTCTCGTTCAGTGGCTTTTTGTGGTGTGCCTCCTTGTCCTCCCTCCATGTTTCGTCCTCGTTCTGTTCGTGTTTTGTCTGTTCCTGTGTCTGGTGTTGTGTCTCTTGTTTCTGTGCCTGTGTCTTCTTCTGTTTCTGTTCCCATGCCTGTTTCCGCTCCTGTGCCTTTGGCTTCTGTTTCTGCTGGTGTCGCTGCTTCTGTGTCTGTACTTGTTTAGTCCTGTCCTTGATTTCTGTTTTGGTTTTGTTCTGTTGTGGTTTTTGGTGTGGCGTGCCTCGGTGTGTGCACCTCCGGGGGGGTTTACTGTCATGATTGGCCCCTCCCAGTCCTGTCCATGTGTGTTTGTTTTGGTTCCGCCCCCTTGTTTGGTGATTCCGCCCCTGATTGTTTTCACCTCTCCCTCGTTATCCCTGTTTTATAAGACTTGTGTTGGCCCCTTGTCTTGGCTGGTATCTGTAGGTTGTACTGGTGGTGTTTGTATTTGTCTTTGTTCTGCTTGTTGTTCTTCTGGTTTGTCTGTCATGTCTGCCCTCCATTCAATCCGTGTTGTGAACCTGGAACCGTTGTGAACATTTCGACTATGACCCTGGATTTGCCCTTATTAAATCTTGCTTATCTCAAGATACGCATCTGCATCCACCTCCTCGCTCCCTGTTACAATACAAAGTTATAGACACTTATATAAACGCGCACACACACTATAGATAGATAGATAGATAGATAGATAGATAGATAGATAGATAGATAGATAGATAGATAGATAGATAGATAGAGTTAGGGATATTTGGCTTTCAGGTGAAATTTCTGGAAAATATAAAAAGTTCACGTTACAGTGATATTATATCATGAAAGTAGGGCATTTAAGTAGAAGCATGCGATTGTGATTTCCTCATCTCAAACAATTTACTGAAACAAAAGCCAACAACAGTGGTGGATAAACCCCAACAAAAAATGTCAACGTCTCAATAACTCGTCATGTGCCCTTGAGCATCAATTACAGCTTGACAATGACGTTAATGCTGTTCACAACTTGACTCATTGTCTGCTGAGGCATGGCATCCCACTCTTCTTGAAGGGCAGCCCTCAGGTCATTGAGGTTCTGGGGTACAGAGTTATTGTCACAATTGGCCCCTCCCAGTCTCCTCATGTGCTTGTGTTTACCTTTGTCCTGTCCATGTGCTCGTGTTTACTTCCTGGTCTTCCATATGCGTTTGTTTTGGTTTTTCTGTCCTGCCCCCTTGTTTGGTTACTCCGCCCCTGATTGTTCCCAACTGTGTTTCCATCAGTGTCTTGTGATCCCTTGTTAGCCCTCATGTATATACGCCCTGTGTTTGCTTTGGTCTGTGTTGGTCTTTGTTGTTTATTGTTGTTTGAACTGTTTGGATGTACTGTTTGTATGCTCATTCTGTTTGTTTTTTTTGGTCCATTTCTCCATTGTAGATTTCAGTGTGTGTTTATTGCGTCATGTCTGACCCATATTCTCTCTGTGTTGGCTATTTGACCCTGGACTGTTATGACTACGACTCTGGATTTGCCCTTAAACGTCGCTTATCTCCACATATGCGTCTGCCTCCTTGCTCCCTACCGTCACAGTTATGAGCCTCTATACGGCAGCTTGGCTGATCCCATAGGTTTTCTATGGGATTCAAGTCTGGAGAAAGTGCAGGCCACTCCATTTGAGGTACCCCAGTCTCCAGCAACCATTCCCTAATGATGCGACCTCGATGAGCTGGAGCATTGTCATCCATGAAGATGAAATTAGGCCTGTGTTGCTTATGAAGAGGCACACTGACTGGATTGATTATGTTATTCACTAGTATGCGTCACTGTACCATTCACAAAGTGTAGGGCAGTTCTGTATTGACTAGACACACCTGCCCACACTGTAACAACACCACTTCCACCTTGCCATTAAGCTCCTTGTTAGAGAACAGCAAGTTGTACAAAAAGTACTGAAACATTGAACAGCTGGACATGTGCATTCAGAAGTTTAGAGAAGGTCAAATTAAGTTCACCTGTAAACGTTAGAGTGCATTTTAGGTTCATCCTGAAATTTCACCCGAAAGCCAAATATCCCTGGCTTTTTGTGAGTAGTGTATATATCGTCGCAGTGAAAATTCTGGATACAGCTTCTCATTCTGTCATCAAAGGTAGCTACTTTGAAAAATCTCAAGGATAACACATGTTCAGGTTTGTTTAACACTTTTTTTTTTGTTTACTATATAAATCCATAAATGTTCCTTCATAACTTGATCTACAATGTAGCAAAACCATTGAATTAGAGGGTGTCCAAACATTTGACACACACACACACACACAAACACACACACACACACATACATGCACATACATAAAATACATATGTATGACCCCCATCTTGACAAGATATAAAAACAAGTGTGTGTGATTGTGATGGAGGGGGTCATGCTGATCTGATCTGAGTGCAGGTGCGTGTGTCATTTCTGTCTCTTTGTTTTCTCTCCTGCGTCTCTGAGCGCTGTGGCCTGTCCACTCACTTTATTTATCTGCCCTCCGGCGAACAAACATACACGCAGAGATGCAGGAGAAAGCAGGATCTGACGTTTAACGAGCTGAGGACAGTCTGGATCCTCTTCTGCTTGCTAATGCAGTTTGGAGACTTTGTTTGGAGAAAGTTTGCTGGCAAGTTTTTTGTTAGCGCTCTCGTTGATATTTGTCCAGGACGGATTGACCAAAGAAGAGCCTCTGGTGGCATTTGTGCCCCAGAGAGAGTGAGAGCCAACGGGAGAGAGATGGAGAGAACAAAAGTGGAAAGAAGGAGTGCAGGCCAGCAGCTGGTGACTGGTATGTCCCGTTTCTGAACGAAATGAAAGATTCATAGAGCTCGCTGTGTGTGTGTTTATAAGGATCACGCTGTGCTTCCTCAGCAGGGTGTGGAGAGATGGCAGAAGACAAAGGGAAAGAGAAACAGACAGAGAGAGAAACATGTTGAAAAAGCCAAACTCGGATCTGAAAGTGAGTCTGGCTTTGTGAGAGAGTTCTAATCTATACTGACTCTCAGCACTTTGCTTAAAAAAGACACAGTGACCTTTGGTGGCGAACAGTGTCCATTACTGAGGCCATGAATATCTAAAAGCAAACAAAAAAAGAACAAACAGCATAAAAAACTCAATAATAATGCTAATTTCTTCTAGTGCCAATATGGGACCTGGTATTATGGAAGTAAAGTTTTTCCTTCCTCTGTAAGTTTTTTTTATTTTGATGGTACAAAGTTTGTACATTCTAGTATGTGAAGTTAGTACGCATGCTAGAATGTATATATAACCTAATATATAATGTTAATATACATGCTATAATGTTTATATAAGCTAATATATAAAGTTAGTATGCATGTTAGAATGTGTATATAAGCTAATATATAATGTTAATATACATGTTATAATGTTTATATAAGCTAATATATAAAGTTAGTACGCATGGTAGAATGTATATATAACCTAATATATGATGTTAATATACATGCTATAATATTTATATAAGCTAATATATAAAGTTAGTATGCATATTAGAATGTGTATATAAGCTAATATATAATGTTAATATACATGTTATAATGTTTATATAAGCTAATATATAAAGTTAGTATGCATGTTAGAATGTGTATATAAGCTAATATATGATGTTAATATACATGTTATAATGTTTATATAAGCTAATATATAAAGTTAGTGCGCATGGTAGAATGTATATATAACCTAATATATAATGTTAATATACATGCTATAATGTTTATATAAGCTAATATATAAAGTTAGTATGCATGTTAGAATGTGTATATAAGCTAATATATAATGTTAATATACGTTATAATGTTTATATAAGCTAATATATAAAGTTAGTACGCATGGTAGAATGTATATATAGCCTAATATATAATGTTAATATACATGCTATAATGTTTATATAAGCTAATATATAAAGTTAGTATGCATGTTAGAATGTGTATATAAGCTAATATATAATGTTAATATACATGTTATAATGTTTATATAAGCTAATATATAAAGTTAATATCTATGCTAGAATGTATATACAAGCAAATATATAATGTTAATATGCATGCTAGAATTGGTATAGAAGCTAGCTTGTGAAGTTAGTATGCATGATCATATGTAAAAATCATGCTAAAATGTGTGCAGTAAGTACACATGCTGGTATTTAGAGTTGGTTTTGGTCTAAGCTGAGAGTCTGAGTGCTTCTGGCTGGGTGTCAGTACACACTGCAGGTGTATGTGTGTTGTGTAGTGTGATGTTTCAGTAGATCCCATCACTCAGCAGCGATAAGTGAGCTAAATAAAGTTTATGGGGTGTGAAAGCAGCCTGTGATTGGCTGGCTGGAAACTGACTTCCTCTGCTTTCACTGCATCACGCCAGCAATGACAGCGAGCGGCTATCGGGGCGGCCACTGAGATGCTTGTCTTATTTGTATCATGTTAAGCATTGTATATATATATATATATATATATATATATATCTTATATATATATCCATCCATCCATCCATCCATTTTCTAAGCTGCTTCTCCATCAGGGTCGCGGGGCTGTGCTATAAATATATATATATTTCATGATAAATTAACCAAAATAAATGACCCAAAAAGCTAAAATATTAAGCTAACATATTAAATCCAATGAATGAATAAGCGAATAAATAAATTAATACTCTCCTAAAGCTTTAATAGATGTCTCCATCAGAAAGGCCTGTGAGATTTGATTTGGAATCAGTGGTTGGGGAGAACGGCTCTCGCTGTAGGCCGTGATTATGGCCTGAGTGCGTTTGTCATATTCCCAGCTGGAGCGCTGCTTTCTGCGGAAAATCTGTGGGTATCATTTCGGAGAGGAGATAAAAGCAGAGAACAGTGGGAGAGAATTCCCCTGCTGATCCAGGTACAGACAAATAAATAAATAAAAGCGAGACTCAGTAGTTGAATGTCATTTATCAGTTACACACACACACACACACACACACACACACACACACACACACACACACACACACCATCTGTTTAGCAAATCACTCGAGCATGTGTGTATGTCTGTGTGTGTGAAATTTATATAATAAATATATAATTATATATATATATATATTATAATTATATATACATTTTGAAGTGATATTTTTAAACATGTATTCACTTAATTTTTGAGTTCAGAGAAACATTGATATATAAAACACAGTTAAGACCCAGCATGAGTGCAAGATGTCTTAATAAGTGCTGGACTAGGGTTCATTTAAATACTCCACTAAGAGACGGATCTTCAGTCGGTGCTAGATGATGGACAGGGACTCGGACAGACAGTGGACGTTCAGTCCTCCACCTGAGCTCCTGGACAGAGAAGCTGATAATAAACTGATTTATCATTTAGTGTAAATGAATAGCCTGAATAAATAAATAAATAAATAAATAAATAAAAGAGTGAGTGAGTGAGTGAGTGAGTGAGTGAGTGAGTGAGTGAGTGAGTGAGTGAGTGAGTAACATTGCAGCAGCTAATGGGTGATTTGAGTTCTCATAAGAGGCGATGAATTAAATCCCCCCGTTTGCTTTTTCTTGCATTCAAATCAATTTACAGTGCTGTGGTTAAATGAGGGGAGAGCCTCCATCCCTGCGGAGCTTGACCCTCATCGCTTAGAACATCACAGAGAACCGGAGAGCAGGAGAGCCTGACCTTTTCACTGAGTGATATTTTACTGCTCCCCCTGTTCCCTTCAGATGTAGATCAACTCTCTCTCTCTTTGTGTCTCTCTGTCTCTCTCTCTCTCTCTCGTTCTCTGTCTCTCCCCCCTCCACCAAACTTTACACTTGGCACAATGCAGTCAGACAGTACTGTTCTCCTGGCAACCGCCAAGCTCAGACCCGTCGATTGGATTGCCAGACAGAAAAGCGTGATTGGTCACTCCAGAGAACACGTCTAGTGTCCAGAGTCCAGTGGCGGCACTTTACACCACTGCATTCCACACTTTGCATTGCGCTTAGTGATGTAAGGCTTGGATGCAGTTGCTTGGCCATAGAAACCCATTCCATGAAGCTCTCTACGCTGTTCTTGATCTGAAGGCCACATGAAGTTTGGAGGTCTGTAGCGACGCTGCAGAAAGTTGGCAACCTCTGTGCACTATGCGCCTCAGCATCCGCTGACCCTGCTTGTCAGTTTATGTGGCCGATGACTTCATGGCTGAGTTGGTGTCGTTCCCAATCGCTTCCACTTTGTTATAATCAGTGGTGGACAAAGTACGCAAATCATGTACTTGAGTTAAAGTAGAGACACCCAAGGTAAAATATTACTCCAGTAAAAGTAGAAGTCCTTACTCTAGACCTCAACTTGAGTAAAAGTACAAACGTATTTGCCTTCAAATGTACTTAAGTATTGAAAGTGAAAGTATTAAAAGATTAATTCTGGCTCTGATGTCCTGTTATCCTTTTTATAACAAGACTCGCTTCATGAACTCATTTTAGGTAAAAATCCTCCAGTGTCTCTCTTGGTAAACCAGTCTTTTAATAGAACGTCATTAATTAGTGACGCTGACGTCTATTAAAATGATCATAAGCACAAAACACTGAAGGTAAACAGTTTCCATCAGGGAGAACCGAGTGGCTCTGAAATCACTTTTTACAGACAAGCAAAGTTTCAGTTTAAAATTTGTTTACAACTTAGTTACAAGTTGAATAAAACCTTGCTTTAAACTCAGGATCACAAATAAGTTTTACTTTACTATATTTATTGTGTTGATCTGTAGGTCTCTGTTCATAAACATAAACTAACCAATACTAATTTACTATAAAATGAAAATGTTTGTATGAATTTAGAAAAAAAAAGAAACATGTCAGTCACGACTGCATATGTGGACATATTTCTATATTGTGGTCTACACAAAGTTAGGTTAGTTCATCATTTAGGTGACGTATGTGCTCCTAAATGTTTACGCTGCTGCACTGATGTTAAACCATAAGTTTGCACTGGGTCGGTATGACCAACAGGTCAAAACAAGCTCAGAACAAAGTGACCACTGTGATTGGTCCTCCTGCTTTGCACTTCTTTTGTTTTGACGTTACGTTTTTATACACACAGAAACCAAAAGGAACGACAGATTTCTCAAAATGTGGTGGAGGAAAAAGTCAGATATTAGGCTGTGAAATATAGTGGAGTGAAAGTAAAAAGTCGCCCAATAATGGGAAAACTTCAGTACAGATACACGGAAAAACTACTTAAGTACAGAAACTAATTCTATTTACTTAGTTACTGTCCACAACTGGTTATAATCCCACTGACAGTTGACTGTGGAATATTTAGCAGTGAGGAAATTTCATGACTGGACTTGTTGCACAGGTGGCGTCCGATCACGGTACCTCGCTGGAATTCACTGAGGTCCTGAGAGCGACCCATTCTTTCACTAATGTTTGTAGAAGCAGTCTGCAGGCCTAGGGGCTTGGCTTTATACACCTGTTGCCACGGAAGTGGAACACCCAAACTGAATGATTTGGATGGGTGAGTGAATACTTTTGGCTGTATAGTCTACATTCATAGTGGAAGGGTACATGGAGGATGTTGTGAGGAAAAATAATCCCCCCCCCAAAAATTTGAAAAGGTTCTGTTTTTTTTTTTTCCACTATTTTACCATCATCAACATTTCATATAAAACTCAAGAGACATGTGTAGGTTCACTGGTGGTTTTAGACAGTAAATCAAATGGCTATATTTGTTGGGAATTATTTTAATTAGTTGTATTTTCTGTGTTTTTGTTCTTTTGTCTGTTTTAATTGGTTATTCATTGCTACGCAGTGGTAATGCTGTAAAGTTCTTGGTACAGCAACTATGCTCTGTTCTCGTGGTTTGAACTGGTCCAGCAAATTGTCTTTACGCCACTTCTTAAGCACAGGAACCTGATTTGTGAGAACACTCACTTCGGTCTTTTACGATGGTGCCAAGGTTCCTGAAGGGTGGAGCGATTTAGAGTATAAGAGCTGTGTGTCTCAACTGAGTTTGGAGCAGAACTGGACGCTCTTTCTTTAAATAAATCATATTTTCCTACAAATCCTGGTCTACTGAGTCTTTTCTGTGCCAAGATCAAAGATGTACATCACTTTTATGTACATCACAGTTCCACTGATGAGGCGATAGAATAATCATCATCATCATCATCATCATCAGTGGCATGAAATCATATAAAAAATGATACAGATCAAATTAAGGGATAAACACTGCGAGACATAGAGTTTTAATTAAATGCTGTGCTAAAGAGACGCATTTTTAGATGCTTCTTAAAAGTGAGCTCTGAGCTTGAACGTCTAATAAAAGGTGAACTGAGCTCCACAGTTTAGAAGCAGAATAACTGAACGAGCCTCTTTATTTGTTTTCTGTATTCTACAGGTTTTGCAGAAGGTCAGTGTCTGCAGATCTGAGATCATAAACAAACAGATTTTCTGTGATGTAAAGTCTTAAAAGTTGTTTCTATTTAGACATTAAGGCAAGCTGGAAGTGTTCTTATTAAATACTGCAGATGAAGGTGACAGCTGTGATATAAATTCTGCATGAAATAGAATCATTAAACTAGCATATTGAGACTCTTGAGGTGAACCTTGTTGGATTTTGCTCTTTCTTAAGAAAATATTGTTAGAATTCTGTACTGCGCGTTATTTTCATACTTCATGCTCTTAGTGAGTGTTTAGAAGTTTCTAAATGTGTGTTAGTTCATTTTTCCTCTTATCTGTGTGTGTGTGTGTGTGTGTGTGTGTGTGTGTGTGTGTGTGTGTGTGTGTGTGTGTGTGTGTGTGTGCGTGTGTGCGCGCGCGCGCGTGTGTGTGTGTTTTCCGAGGCTGCTAGGCCAGAGTTAATCTTCCTACTGAAAGCCTTCTGCAGATTTGCCGCTTGCTCTGCTGGGTGACAACATGGCTGCGGTTCGCTCTTACTCGGCCTAGAGTGGCTTACAGCGCTGAGCTGCTCCCAGTGCTGCACTCTGGACTCCTAAAGCTCCTGGGTTCCAACTTTCTCTCTCACCCTCATTCCATCTATTTATATGTACTTTACACAAAACACAATTCCACCAAACATAATCATTGTCTACCAAACTTCAAGATTCATCAGCAAACATCAGAATTCTTCAGCAAACACTAATATTTTTCAACAAGTCCTCCAATAAATACCAACATTCCCATCCAGATAGCAATATTCTCTATTTAATATACCAAAAATTCTGGAATGTTGGAATTCTCCAACAAATTCCAAAATTGTCCAATAAACTGAAAAAAAAATGTATTCTCCAACACAATGATTGTCTGGCAAGTATAATTTTTCATCTACAAACACTCACACTCTTCACCAAACACCATCATTCTTACACAGAATCATTCTTTGGTACTCATCAATAGTGTTTATCAGACATCACCGTTCTCCTCCAAACATTCTCCACCAAACATTACCCAAATGCCATCACCATCATTCTCGATCAAACACACACCATTCTCCACCAAACACCATTATTCTTCATGAAACTTCACCGTTCTCCACCAAACACCATTATTCTCCACCAAACATCACCATTCTCCACCAAACACCTTTATTCTTCAATATACCGTCATTCTCCACCAAAGACCATTATTCTCTATGAAACATCATCATTCGCCATGAAACATTATCATTCTCCACCAAACACCATTATTCTGCACCAAATACCAGCATTCTCCATCAAATACCAGCATTCTCCATCAAACACCAGCATTCTCCACCAAACACCTACATTCTAAACCACACACCAGCATTCTCCACCAATCACCAACATTCTAAACCACACACCAGCATTCTCCACCAAACTTCACCATTCTCCACTGCACACCATTATTGTCCACCAAAGACCAACATTCTCCACCAAACATCACCCAAATGCCATCACCATCATTCTAGATCAAACACACAACATTCTCCAGCAAAGAACAACACAATTGTCCTCCATTAAACTTCACCATTCTCCACCAAACACCATTATTCTTCATGAAACTTCACCATTCTCCACCAAACACCATTATTCTCCATCAAACGTCACCATTCTCCACTAAACACCATTATTCTCCATGAAACATCATCATACCCCATGAAACATCATCATTCTCCAACAAACACCATTGTTATTCACCAAATACCAACATTGTCCACCAAACACCATTGTTCCCCATCAAACATCATGACTGTCCAACAAAAATCAAAAAATCTCCACTAAACACCAACATTTTTCAAAATACTTTGCTAAAAAAGAAGGCACATCAAGGGTTCTTTAGTAAAGGCTATGATTCTATTCAGAACCAGGAGTTCTATATAGAACCAATTCCATGCTTAAACAGTTCTTCAAATTGATGGTTCTTCTATTAAAGATTGTTCCATTGTTACAACCATGATGTTGTAACAATAGCAGAACTGTTTTCGGTGCTATATAGAACTAGTTTCAAAAAGGTTCTATGTTGAACATGTGGTCCTATTTAGAACAATGTGTTCCATAATAAAATGTTTTGAATGCTGAAATTGTTCTTTGCATGCTGAAATGGTTCTTTAGATTGATGGAGAATGTGCTGTATATGGTTTTATATAGAACCTTTCTGAAAATGGTTCTATATAGAACCAAAAAAGGTTCTTCTAATAAAGCTTCTTCTGTTGTTACAAGCTGGACATTGTAATAATAGATATACAACACATTCTCCATCAATCGAAAGAACCATTTCACCATCCAAAGAACAATTTAAGCAGGCAAATGTTTCTATATAGAACTCATGTTTCTAAATAGAACCATTGTCCTTACTAAAGAACCAATGAAGAACTTTTTGAAGTGTGGCAAAGACTCCAACATCATCCAAAGACCAACATGCCCTATCAAATATACATGTACAGGATTCAAAAAGATTAATCCAATATCAAAATGATTTGTTTCACTTGTAAATCTTTACAGAACATTGTTGTAAATGGTAAATGGTTTAGATGAGCATAAAACTTTAATATGTAATTGTACAAGTTCTCAGTCTAAACCTCCTCCAGCTATACGGACATCAACACCACAGTCAAATTCATCCCATACTGGATTGAGCATTTCGGGTGTCCCTGCGCTCACGGCTCTTTCAGTGCCATTACAGAGATCAGTGTTGTGCAACCAACGTTGAATGCTCTGAGCTGTTGGAGCTTCACTGCCCACAAAAATCACGCTGCACATTTATGACGGATTCACTCTTATTGAAGCGGAGAACGCAGAACGCTTCTTGCTCAGGGGTCTCATCTCCTCTCAGACTGAATGGAACCCATCTTCCAGTGACAGTCAGAAACTCTATGACTCCCTCTAACAATTGGATTGTGATTGGTTCCTAGACGGTTGTAAAAATGTGGCACTTTGAAAAAAGGATGAACCTTTTTGAATCACTATGTACCTACAAAGAAAACAATAACCATCCTTCTCCAATATACACTCACTGGTCACTGTTTAATTGCTTGTTAACACAAATAGCTAATCAGGCAGTCACATGGCCGCAACTCAATGCATTTAGGCATGTAGAGGTGGTCAAGACAACTTGCTGAAGTGCAGACCGAGCATCAGGATGGGGAAGAAAGGGGATTTAAGTGACTTTGAACGTGGCGTGGTTGTTGGTGCCAGACGGGCTGGTCTGAATATTTCAGAAACTGCTGATCTACTGGGATTTTCACACACAACCATCTCTAGGGTTTACAGAGAATGGTCCGAAATAAGAAAATATCCAGTGAGCGGCAGTTGTGTCGACGAAAATGCCTTGTAAATGTGAGAGGTCAGAGGAGAATGGGCAGACTGGTTCCAGATGATAGAAAGGCAACAGTAACTCAAATAACCAACCAAAATCTCTGAGGAATGTTTCCAACACCTTGTTGAAAGTATGCCACCAAGAATTAAGGCAGTTCTGAAGGCAAAAGGAGGTCCAACCTTTTACTAGCAAGGTGTACCTAATAAAGTGGCCAGTGAGTGTATACCATAAAATGATTTTTGCTTTATAAAGCTCATATTATCAAGGAAAATGACAGAGCATGAAGATTGTAACTCCAGCCCTTCTGATCTTTTCCCTTTGATTCTAATCTGTTGTATTCTTGTCACTGTTTACCTGTCTTCCTGCCCAAATACTAGGTAGATTTACTCTACAGCAGATATGTTTTGGGTGCTCTGCCCTGTACCAAGTTTAGAGCACCATCAGAAACTCTGTGACCCCCTCTTTCAATTGTATTGTGATTGGTTCCTAGATGCTTCATGGTTGTAAAAATATGGCACTTTGAAATCACATTCATCTTTTTGAATCACGCTGTACATACAAATAAAACAAACACCATAGTTTCTCCTATATATACCAAAAAACAGCAAATTTCAGTGGTGGATTTTTGCTTTATAATGCTTATATTATCAAGCCAAATAAACTGGTGTGAAGATTCTAACAGCCCTTATAATCGTTTCCCTTCTATTTTAATCCGTTTGATTCTTGTCAATGTTTAGATGTCTTCCTGCACAAAAACTGGATAGACCTACTCTTCAGCGGGTATTTTTTGGGTGCTAGTCAAGTGTGACTAAATATTGAGGAGCTCTTGATATTGCTGCATTGTAAATGATCAAAAATGCGCTCCAGAGAACAGCATGATTTTCTGGAGCTGTAACTGGACAGGGAGTAATTATAATTAGCTTACTGTAATTATAGTGACTCTTCTGCTGACAGTCAAACAGAAAACATCTCTCCAAACTTTGTCCTGAGGACAAAGTCACTGTCAGATGTTATAGTGTACTGGGTTATGCTGGGTTACCGCAGGGAGATCAGTATGCCATCTGTTGTTTACAGCTCTAGGTAAATTTGTTTTAAGCAATGTGCTTCCAACTGGTTGCCATGTCAAGTGAGTCTAAAAATGGTCACAACAACAGCCCCTTTTGTGCTCCTAAATGTCTTTCACATTCAGATCCAACAGAGAGGCGACCAGGCCTGAGTTTGGCACCTTGGGGTGAATCCCACATAAACACAGATTCTGGTCATTGGCTTCAGTAACTTTGAAAGTTAACTTGGTGAAGAAGCAGCAGGAAAACTAATTGAGCTTTCTGGCATGACCTGCATGAGGAACAGCCTGTGTGCAAATTTTAGAAATATTTTTCTGCACCATTTTTGCTGCACCATACCAGAAAGTGTAAAAGATGTCCACCGAGGGAAAGAGTGACCAGGTGCAAGCATTTCAGTCAAACGTTTTTTTCTTCAATTTTAACCCTTCAGTGTCGTGAAATATGTATTATGTCACTGTAAAGTGAGGAAAATGAATTTGTTAACTTGAGGGAACAGGGTGTTTCAATTACAAATAACCTGAACCTGAAATGTGGTTGGAATTAACATAATTATATATTTACAGTAATTTCTCTATATATTATCTGCCTGAGGTTTGAGATCAGTACGAAGCAATCCACATATTTCTTTTATTAAAACTTCATTTTTCATATTACACAGATAAGTCAATGATCATCTACAGCTCTGTTCATCATTCTAGACACTTGTAGCTTTTTACAGCTTTAAATAATTAGTTGAAATATGTAATACTCTTAAGTAAGTAGCATTATATTACAAGGAAACTATACAGGAGAAGCTTCCATCCGGCTGCCATGTCAAGCGAATCTAAGAATGGCCACAACAACAGCCCCTTTTGTGCTCCTTTCACATTCAGATCCAACAGAGAGGTGACCAGACCGAGTTTGGCACCTTGGGGTGTATCCTATATAAACACAGATTCTGGTCATTGGCTTCAGTAACTTTGAAAGTTAACTTGGTGAAGAAGCAGCAGGAAAACTAATGGAGCTTTCTTGCATGCGTTTCACGTAGGACCTGCATGACGAACAGCCTGTGTGCATATTCATGGGGAGGAAGAACGATGCCAAGAGGGAGAGTGGGATGGATGGATGGATGGATGCATGAATGGATGGATGGATGGATATAGAGGTGGTGGCTGGCTCTGGCAATCCACCGAAGAAGAGGTGAGGAGATTCTTGGGGGAAAAATAAATGACTCCAGAGCTGGTTCCTATTTTGATGTGTCGGGAAACTCCTCTGGGAGAAGTTTCATTGGGCTTCTTCCACATATCAAGGGGGCTTGTAATGCACTTCTGGCCAGAAAGCATTTTGAAGAACTCATTTAGGATGGATTTAATGGACATCTTCCTGCTAATAGGAATGGTGCGGATAGAAATTTATAATAGTCTGAAAAGAAATTGAGGCCTCCACTGCATGCATTATGAAAAAAGTATTCACTTTTCTTGCATAAAATGGACCTGATTTGTAAAATAAATACAATTTAAAAAATGACCATTTTTGTGGGGTCTCATTTTTTGTTATGTTGCATCTAGCTGATAATATTGAGTCAGCTTTTATACATGAATGTTGCATAATAGTTGAAACCTAAATGAAATGTCCTAAATAAATCTGTTACTGTCCAAAGAAAAACAAGTATTGCCAAAATAGTAACTTTGCAGGTGAAGGCAGTAACACTGGTACCTTTCAATGTAAGTTAATGTAAGCACATTTTATTCCAAGTGATTTTAGAACATTTATATTGGTCTATTCATCATGAACTTCTCACAGATGTACAGTACAGCTGGTGTGTTAAAAAGACAGTGTTAGACAGTGACAAAATAAATGTATATACTGTGTTACAAAAAATCAACTGCATGCTCAAATAGTAAATCATATTTTTGGATGAATGAAAACTTATGAAAATTTTAGCAGTATTTGCTGCACCATGCCAGAAAGTGTAAAAATGTCCACGAAGAGAAATAGTGACCAGGTGCAAGCATATCATTCAAAGGTTTTTTCTTCATTTTTAACCCCTCAGTGTCGTGAAATATGTATTATTGTCATGCCTTCGACCGTCTCGGACCAAAGACGGGACTCAATCTCCCAGAACGCTCTGGGAGATCACATGATAGAGCAAGGAGATTCAGACTCTAGCTTGGCAGAGTCCAACCCCCAGAATTCTACACAGGATCACATGATGCCACAGCGGTCCTATCAGAGATCACAATCTTCAGACTATTGATGGTTCACACCTGTGCTTATTTACAATGATGAGGCGCTAGACTGTATATAAACTCAGGCTGAACTTTCTAATGTTGCAAAGTATTGTATCTATGCAATCACTGAGCGTTCTACTTCTGTTTTGTTTGCCTTTTCCGTGTATCGACCTGTTTTCGTGCATTTCCCGGTTTAGATTTCTGCCTGGCCCTTTTGTATTCTCCCTTCTTGGATCTGACCTGTGTTTGACTATTTTTGCCTGGACTCCGACTTTGATTTGTGATTTGCCCTTTCTGGATATTAAAACATCATATCTTCTTATCCCCAAGCGTCTGGTACTCTGTTGCTGCGTCACAATTATGTCACTGTAAAGTGAGGAAAATGAATTTGTTAACTTGAGGCAACAGGGTATTTAAATTCCAATAACCTGAAACTGATTCAAATATAACCAAAAAGCTGAAAATGTGGTTGGAATTAACAAAATTATACATTTACAGTAATTTCTTGATACATTTTCTGCCTGAGATTTGAGAGCATTATGAAAGTTGAGAAATGTATCTGCATATTACTTTCATTGAAGCTTCATTCTTGATTTTATACAGATAAATAATTTATCATATACAGCTCCACTCATCATTCTAGACACTTGTAGTAGCAAAAAAAACATTCTTTAAACTTTTAATTTCATGTATTCTAAGCCATTTTGGACCATTTATTTTGGTCCATTCATCATAGAACTTTTTCCCCAATGTAAAAGGCAGCTGGTGTTTTCAAATTCAATGGCCAAAAAAATTTAAAAGGACCAAAATGGAGGTTTCATCCCGACAGTGATGGTATGTTAAAGAAATTTCCAATTATTAAGTTCCCTCACTCACTCTAAAAGCCATCCACTGAAATCAAATGAAGCTGCTGTGGGGAAGTGAAGCCTTAAAGCAGAGTGACCCGGAATGTGAGCAGAGCCGCCGATTTGGACGTAAATCTGTCCTGTTCCCTCTTTTTTCGGGATTTTCCCAGATGACAGGGAAAGAGGGGAATTTGATGGGGAAAGGTGTGGAAAAGCCGCATTGTTTCAAGGCCTCATCCAGACTAGCCTTCAAACCCGCTGCCTTTTGGATTTGTGTTCGGGCAGAACTAATTGAGCCCCTGAAATACCTCTCTCTCTCTCTCTCTCTCTCTCTCTCTCTGTCTCTCTCTCTCTCTCTCTCTCTCTCTCTCTCTCTCTCTCTCTCTCTCTCTCTCTCTCTTTCTCTCTCTCTCTCTCTCTCTCTCTCTCTTTCTCTCTCTCTCTCTCTCTCTCTATCTATCTCTCTCTCTCTCTCTCTCTCTCTCTCTCTCTCTCTCTCTCTCTCTCTCGGTGCACACACATGCACTCTTGCCAAACCTCTGTAATCCTGCTTTGCCAGCTGCACTGCAGAGAGAATTCCTTCCCCCATTCAATTTTAATTCAGTTTTCAATTTCAAGGTGCTTTTATTGGCAAAGATGTGAGCGCCGGCTGCCAAAGCAATTAACAAAAAAGGGGTCCAGTTTACGCAGAAACAAAAGAGACAGTGCATAATACATTTTTTATAACAATGGCAGGAATATTAGTCAATACTTCTGATTACCTATTTCTTTCTCTCTGAAAGATTTAATTAATACCACAGAGTGCAATGTTTTGTTGATATTGATTCTATTTTACAGCATTGTTATTTGGTTACTGAATCAATGGTTCTGGCAATGCAGTATATTGCTGCTGTCTTCTGTTGGGGTGAGGTAATACAATGCAATCGAGACACAATAGACACCAAATATCTATCAGATCTTGATGCTTGTTTTAGTGGAAGCCTCCTATAGCCCTACTACATCATGCCATGTACTATGAGCTAAACAAGGAAAGACATTACACCAACAACACAACCTCAAGGCCTCTTTCAGACACTCAAATCAGTTTCCTAGCCTCACTCTGATCTCTAGTACACCTCAAACTATCACTCCATCAAACCAGTCTGCAGTGCTGCAGGAAGGAAGGCAAGGGAAAATGTTTGTTTAAAAAGTTCATTTATAACAATTTATGGCTTTTTATTATTAAGGTGAAAGAAACCTGTGACAGTAGGAAGGCTCTGGAAAATGTAACTTATTTAATAGCATTATCGTATTTTATCGTACCATTATCGTACCATTTTTTCTGCAGATTTACCAAAACATGGACATTTGAAGGATGTAAGACATTAGGTTGACATACTATTTACTTTCTTTATTCTTTTTTTGCAGTTTAACAGTGAATCCTTCAATGAATACTTCATTACGATGACCAACACTGAATCGCTTTAGCTTGTTAACTATATTTTAGCTTGTTTATCCTGCTAAGAATCTTCAGTTTAAACTGAATCAGGTCAGAATCAATTTTGATTCATGTATAGATTCACTCGGTGGTCTTTAAGAGCAGCGTTAATTCAGTTGCTGTGAAGTGGTTGTTGGTGTGCGTATATTAAGTATTTTACAACAATTCTAGGACGAGGGCTGTCCATTTTATAATGACTTTTTGGTACACTTTCTATTTGTAAGCATCTATAAACACATTCATAGCATACTATAATGAATTCATAAGGTAGCACCAAAATGGCTATAAATGTTTTAAAAATGCATTGCATGTTACAGCACTAACTTAACACTGCACATCCAAAGAAATCTCAGGGTGTAAAACTTTGTATTTACTTTATTCTCCAAGCTGGGACTTCTTTAGCACTGACAGTATAACATGTTATTAACACTACTTATAATGCAATATATTAACAATTCATAAAGCATAATAAACATAGCTAAGAAAAGCCATTCAATGTAATTATTTGTAGAAATATTTATAACCAATGTTTATAATGCCATATGAATGCATTATAACATGTTATGTATTTAGAGATGCAGACAAAGTTGACATTCATAGAACCTGTTACTGACTTTTTTTTTAGCTGTGTGATGACCTTTAATCCATGTTTATAGATGACAGCGAGTGATGCAGTGTCAGAAACCACATGATCAAGTCTTCTGGATATACTGAACACCTCCAGACAGTTTGAGGTGAGCATGTGTTGATCAAGACATGCAAACTTGTGTTGCATGAGGCTGGATTATGTTAGCCTCAGAGCTCCAGTGCTAAAATTAAAGAAGCAAGCTTCATACGCCAAACATGATTGACTATATTCCCTAATATATGAGGGAAAGTCTGTAAATTTGATTGACTTCCTTTAAGTATTATCTCCAGATCACAATATCTGTAAGATTATAGAAAAACATCTTTTCACTCAGGCGTATCCAAATGTTTGGTTGCACATATCACAGGATTTGTGTTGATTGAAATCTTCTTTTAAGTGTGGAGACCAGATCTTCAGTTTTAGCACAGTTAAAGCTGAGACCTCAGCAGACAAGCTGCCATCTCTTCTGAATGAAGCCCTTTACACTGATCTCTGTGCGCATTCTGCCCTTAAGACCTTGTCTTCACTGTAGGAAGCTGAGCTTATGCTGTTAAAGCGCCGCGCTGCTATAAGCCCTTATTAATGTCACCATCCCCGGCCTGTCAGAACCCTCACTGTCCTCGACCTCTTCATAGATTAACGTCTATATGGAAGTCAGAGAAGGTTACGGAGTGATACTGAAGAAGGGATTGTCCAAAATCTCAACAGTGGACAGCCGTGTATATTTGGATTATTAGTAATAAGGCCTGTAAAAGGACCGCTAGCAGCAAAAGTGCCAAAAACACTGGACGCATCCAGAGGATTTGGTTGAGTGAAGATGGGCTGTAATATGAGTTTCTTTATTGTCATTTCTTGAAAAAAGCCCAGCTTGTGGCAGTTGATTCCAGACAGGCAGTGCAGTGGCCTTGGCTTTGATTCAAACCATACTACTGGTGATCGATGTCCATTTCTGTCCAGCTCTAAATCCCACACCAGTTTGCTGTTATATATGTGTCATAGGTGTGTGTGGCCCAGCTAGATGGCCATGGTGACAGTATTCACACACTGACCATATGTGGCAGCAACAACAGCAGCACTGCAATCTGACCAGGATGACCAGTTCAGTCTTGCTATGACAGGAAAAGACATGAAGAAGAACATGAAGAAGAAAAAGAAGAAGAAGAAGAAGAAGAAAAAGAAGAAACAAGAGGACAAAGAAGAAAGAAGAAGATGAAAAAGAAGAGAAAAGAAGAGGAAGAAGAAGAAAGAAGAGGAAGAAGAAGAAAGAAGATGAAGAAGAAGAAGAAGATGAAAAAGAAGAGGAAAGAAGAGGAAGAAGAAGAAAGAAGAGGAAGAAGAAGAAAGAAGATGAAGAAGAAGAAGGAAGAAGAAGAAAGAAGAGGAAGAAGAAAGAAGAAAGAAGAGGAAGAAGAAGGAGGACAAGAGCTAGAAGAAGATGAGGAAGAAGAAATAAGAGGAAAGAAGAGGAAGAAGCAGAAGAGCTAGAAGAAGAAGATGAAGAAGACAAAAAAGAAAAAAAGAAGAAAGAAGAAAGAAGAGGAAGAAGAAGAAGATCTAGAAGAAGAAGAGGAAGAAGAAAGAAGAGGAAAGAAGAGGAAGATGAAGAAAGAGAAGAGCTAGAAGAAGAAGAGGAAGAAGAAAGAAGAGGAAAGAAGAGGGGGAAGAAGAAGGAGATGAGCTAGAAGAAGAAGATGAAGATGAAGAAGAAAATGAAGAAGAAGAAGAAAGAAGAGGACGAAGAAGGAGAAGAGCTAGAAGATGAAGATGAAGAAGAAAATGAAGAAGAAGATAGAAGAAGAAAGAAGAAAGAAGAGAAAGAAGAAGTAGAAGAGCTAGAAGAAGAAGAGAAAGAAAAAGAAGGAAGAAGAAGAAGAAGAAAGAAGAAGACGGAGAAGAAGAAGAAGAAGAAGAGCTACAAGAAGAAATACTGTAACAAGAAGAATTATAAGGATCTCAAGAAGCAAAACAAAAATAAAAAGTGGAAATACAGAAATAGATGAAGAGGAATCAGAGATGCATAACAACAACAATGAGAAGAATCTTGTAAAGTTGAGCTGCATAAAACCTTGTATATTTAATTTCAGTAACACTTTCTATGAATGTCACGTTTGTAAGCATCTATAAACATATTCATACCATGTTATAATGCATTCATAAGGCATCATAAACATGGCTATAAATATTTATAAAAATGCATTACATGGCATAGCCATGCTTATTATGCTTTATGAATTGTTGACATAATGCGTTATAAGTACTGTTCATGACTGACAAATTATAAGAGCTCATAAGTTGTATTTGTCCACTCTAAGTAAAGTGAAGCGTACTGTACTAAAGCCTCCTCCAGTGTTCAGAGTGAGGCTTCAAGTTGAAGTATTTACTGAAGGATTTACTGAAACACTAAAACACACACAATAAAGCTCATTACAGGCTTCAAATGTCAGAGTTTAAACTAGTGCTGCCATCAGTGTTTTCCCCAATGTGGGAAAGTCAATGTACACCACTGTTAATGTGCACCACCGTTAGCCTGGCACTAACTCAATGCTGCATATCCAATATTATACTGTTTGGAAAATATGAATATTCAGAACTGAAGCCTTGAAGATGCAGCCCGAACAGCACCAGTGATGAGAAAAAAAATACTGGAAATCTCAGGGCGTAAACAAACTTCTTGGGCACGGACAGTAGAACATGTTATTAACACTAGTTATAGTGCATTATATTAAAAATTCATAATGCATAATAAACATGGCTATGACGTGTAAATCAGTGTGATTTGTTTTTTAGAAATATGCATAACCATGTTTATAATGCATTATAACATGTTACAAATGTTTTTACAGAGGCTTACAAACGTAACACTCATATAAAGTGTTACGATAACTTCTGCAGACTTTTCAGTATCACTGTCACGTTTCCATATCAGGATAATTAAAGTGTCTGCACTGGACTAGTTGATATGAATTAAAACATCTTCAGCCCATGGAGGGTTAATCTCAGCCTGCCCTGGAGAAATCTTTGCTCAATAAGCCTCGCTTTATTGATCGAAGAGAAAATTAAGAAGTGAGAACTTTGATATTTAAAAAAATTAAATGAAGAAATATAGATATTCTACACACTATTTGAGCTCATTCTTTAATAAGCTTTTCAGTCATTATTTCGTTGCCCCGTCTTTAATTTTCTCATATGAAAAAGACTGTAAGATATGAAGATGGATTCCGTGGTGGGAAAGAAAAAAAAAAATAATTACACTCAAATGCAAATTTGATTTTTCTTATTTCCATATCAAAATATTCACTGTTTTTACAGATGCTAATCATGGTGTGTCATAAATAATGAAAAACTGTATCACTGAATATTTACAAGCCTTCAAAGGCATCAAGAGAGGAAAAAGTGTCTT